>NW_020956656.1:1775-6993 GCF_003031625.1 Empidonax traillii | reverse complement strand
CAGTGGATTTTGTTAAAAACTTTAAGATTAGAAAATATTACCTTTCTTGCATCTTTTTGGTGCATACTGGAATGTGTTTTGTCAAAGATCCATTACTAAAAACATTAGTGTTCTCAAAAGAAAGCCTTCAATATAATATGCTTTTCAAATAGAAAGATTTGTCTTACACTTATTATTAGTTACATAATTTCTTGCACCAGCAATCATTCAACTCATAGTGAATTGGGTATGTTCTCTCTGTAGTTTTTAGACAGGTCAATGACTGAAATACGTGTATATATTGTATATATATAAATATATTTTTTTATATAACTAGGTTAGTTTTTAGTGTACCAATGAACTTATCTGACCTATGTATGGCTGAGCCTTTGCTAGTACTTATTGCAGGGACAGAAAGGAAGCAGAGGCTGTATGCTGCTTGAAGAAGAAAACAAGACGGAAGAAACTGCTCCATACAGCAGTAAAAGAGTCTTACGTTACCTTACTTTAATCATTCAACAACACAAATACCAAGTGTTTAGCCAGGAGTAGAGATATGAGTGAAATTCTTGTGATGCCCAGCTAATAAAACAAATTATGGTGGTAACTACTGTAAACAGGAATCAGAGTTTTCAGCTTGTCTTATAATTCAGAGGGATTTAATTACCATATCAAAATACCTATGCATCCCTTTGATGCAACACGAATTCAGGAGAGGGTCTATATTTATTTATTTTAATGGAATTCTTAGATGCAGGTGCACAGTTCTGTGACGGCTCTAAGAAGACAGTAATTATCTAGTAAAGTATGCATCACCAAATCATTTTTATATATAAAGGCTTCTATACAGGAAACAATTTCAGATGAAGTAACAATTTGGACATGTAATATGATACCTTCAAAATTCAGTGAAAGCAGAACTTTTAATTACACAGTGCTATTCTACAATAACTTTGTTGACAGACGTTGTTTAATGACATGGGAGGAAAGTGAACCAGCATGTGAAACAACCCCTCCCTTCCTATCACAAAAAAGAAACACTGCTTTAATTCTAATGCTGCACGCTCCTGAAATTTAATTACTTTATGACATTTAATTTGTTTAATTAATGGATGAGTTTGCAGACATTGAGCACCTATATGTGATGTTCACATGGAGAGCCTGAACAGCAGTACATGCTAGGGACTCTATTCACTGCAGTAGTTATGTATTTAAATCAATTGGATTACTATTCTACTGGTGAGGAACAAATTAAAAACCTTTCAATTATGTAAGTTTCTCCAGAGGTGATTTACAATGGAAATATTAATGAATATTTCATTACAGTTGTGCTGCTAGGTGCTAACACATTATTATTTTTTTTAATGAACCAATAGGGTACAAGCCTAAGTAAGATATTTTTAGAGAATACATATGGACTATTTGACAGAATCTTGCACCTTTTCCTTTAATTTGTTTCCCTTGGGCTAGTATGTAATTGGTTCCCGAGTAACCTCAACAACCTTGCCTGGAACATCTTTCCAGACATATTATTCCTTTGGGGATAGGGGACAGGGGCCAGAGTAGTTTATACTAAATCTCAGCACAAAAAGCAGGAAGTAATTATGACTTCTCAAAAACTACAATAGTAGTCAGAAATCAAAACCCAACATTAAATATATATAAGAAAAATGAAAAAAAAAACCAATGTTGAGATCATTATGGTGTTACACTATAAATCCAAGTGTACCCAAGTTTCAGCTGCTAGAGACAGTTTTTGGCAGCCTTTTATATCCCCAAATGGGACATCCTGTCCTTGCTTAGAAAAATTAGCTCAAGGTTAGGATAAATCTGAGCCTTGACTCTTGCTTCTATCACTAACTAGAAGCTCAGTAAGAGTCAATTTGTTGCAGGAACTTGTGGAATGGTCGTGGATGCAATTTTGTGGGAGAACCCACTGCCTCAATTATACTATTTTTCACTACAAGCCAGTTACACATGTACCTGAACTGCTGGAGCTCGCTGATGCTAGCATCAAACATAGAAAGAGCTCATCACTACATGCCTGTCTACTCACACACCAGTGGCTCCTTCAGTTCACCATGTTGGCAACAGGTGAGAAATCACCATAATTTTTTTTTCTCACGTTTGCTCATAAGAGAGTTTCAAATTTCTAACTTCTCATTATAATCTAACTCTGACCTGAAGTGGTCCATTTTGCACCTTTGTAAATATAGACAGAGGAATAGATAATAAGGGAAAAAAAAGAGATCATTTTATCCAAGAATCAAATGCAAATTTAATTCCTCTACAGTACTCCTCATACTGTACTCCTGAATCATAAGTCAAAAAGAAGAGCATCCTTCACTAAAAAATAACACCACTCCTCAAAACTCATTTACCTATCTACGTAAATAAAAGGTACTCAATATATTCCATGCAACCTACAGAGCAATACAACTCTCTCTAAAGGAAGATTTTGTGGTGACTTGTCAGATGAATCACTCCCTATAATCCATACAGTAAGCAAGAAATATCTTAATTTTACATGTAATTAAAGAAAAAAAGAGAAATTAATAAGGATAAAGGAAATGACCAATTTCTATCAGAAATTATAAAAAAAAATAAATAAATTGGGCTTTACTCTGAAGCCATTTTCTTTTTGCTGCTACCACAAATTAAAATGAATAAATTCCTGAGAACTAAAAGAAACAATGCATATGCAAGGGTTGTGTATGGGGAAAATATGTATAACTAAAAAATGAAACCAGATACCTAACAAATGCAATTTACTTCTTTCTACTTGGCACAATAGTTCCATTGAGATCCTGTTGTACTTTTTTCTGAAACATAAATAACAAAGCCATAATCTTTTATCTGACTTTTATTGGTCTTTGACTTCTTTTCCAGTGAAAACAGAGTTGGATTTAGTCCAGACCCTGCTTAAAAATTCAAGCTTTCTTCCATGCAGGTGTGTGAATATCAGATTAATTTTCAATTATTTAAGTTAGCACTTTTAAAACTAATATTAGATGTCATAAATCAGCAAATATTGTTCAGTATCCATTTACTCAGCAGCTAGGTAAGACTTTCTTTGTATTTTCTATATTTCTATATTTCTATATTTCCTTTCATCATTTTTTGTTAGGGCTCTCAGTTAAAACCCAGCCCCAAACCTAAACCCATATTTGACTAAACTTCACTAGGAAATTAAACAAGTGTTTGATTTCTGAGCAGATGAAATGACCAACCTGATCAATCAAATGTTAAATACTAAAAGAAATAAGTCTGCTAAATGGATTAGCAGTGACAGTGTGTATCAATATAATTAAAAGGTAATCCTTTTAAAAATACATTTTTTTACTTCATTATTATCCTAGTGAAAGTCCCAATCAAATCTAATGAGAATTAGACAATCACTTCTGTACTACCAAATCTAAATCAAGCAATTTCAATCTTCCATATCAAAAGCATTTCCTTAAAATTCTATAATAGTGGAGCAGGAAGATGTTATTTAAAAGGCTCTTCACAGCTTCTACTGCTACGATTCCTGAGAGGTGTAATCAGAAACAGAAAATTGGGATTATTTTTCCCTCATAAGGAAAAGGGTTAGTCACTTCATGTTTTATTAACTGAGAAAAAAAGAGCACACTTTTTGCAGCATGTTTATCTAATTTCATAAAGGTCCTCAGCACAGCAGCAGTCCAAACTATTTAAGTGTAGCTGGCTGTGTTCATCTATTTTAGGTTTCCCTTCATCAAATAAATGGAAGACTCTGAGTGAGCTATTTTTTGTATTTAATACATTAATCCTTTTACCAGAATCATTACCAAACGATCCACTGTGACCTGGAAGTCAATTTGAAGTTACATTGCTCTCATATTCAGTGAGAAAATCATGGAGTTTCAGATGAAGAGTTGACAGAGGCAATTGGTATCACACGCAAAACCATTCTAATAGAAAAGAACTGAAATTTCTCTTCTGAAAGTGAGCTACAGGATGATAAAAATTAAAGCAAAAAATAAACTTTAAGAATGATCAATAGCATGTTTATACTGAACTGGAACACACTACAAGAGGATTTAAAAGAATAAAACATATTCAGTCTCAGTTGAATGCTCTGGTCATGCATTGCCCTGAAGTATCCGTCAGAATGGCTTTACTCTCAGAACAGGGGTCTCCAACTCCCTTTCTTGGATCCTCTTTCCTTTCCGCCTTTCAGTGCTTGGGATCAAATCTTTGGAACCAGAACTATCACCGACATTAAAGACGTAGCCTTCTACTGGTCCCACCAAGAGCTGAGCATTTGTATTTTTCCTTCTTTAAAAACTTCACTTGTTAATGAAGTAGGCAATGTCTTTTTTAAAGGAAAATTGTTCAATTTATCAGATGAAATAAAGGCATAAAAAAAAAAATTTAAAGTAATTCAGGAAATTTTAAGTGCCTGTTTAGTTCCATCTAACCAACTAAACCTTCCATACTGTCAAAATTAAATTAAGAATTTTTAAATTACACGAGTACACAGAAAACAATAATTTACTATGCTATCACTTCACTTTTTAGTACATTACTTTTAGATAATTCAAGGAAGCTGGATGCTGAAACAAATGAAAACCTGCTACATTGTGCCTTTGCATTGCAACTGTCATACTATTCCAAGGAGTCCTAAACAGCAATTCATTTTATTTCTGGTCATTTTTTTTTCACTACCAATTTCTCCAGGGAGATGGTCTTGATGTCTAGGATATTTGGACATGTAGGAGAATACCTCTACAGTATTTTCTTCACTGTTTTTAGTTAGAATGCTCCAGGTAAACAACCCATACTCACTAGCCTAGAGACCACCTCCTTTGTATGTTTTCTCTTCCCCTCTAGAATTTCACATTGTGTTTAATAAACCACTTATAGGGTACAGATGAATGCAACTGTCAGTGCCAATCCCTGTAGCATTTGTCACAGTGCCCAAGCACAAAATAATTAGGTGTGAAGAGAGCACTTCAGCTCATTTCTCTGGGTTCCAGACAACCCTTTTTAAAGTGCTATACTGCAAACTGCTCTGATATTACAGAACGGATGTATATAAATCCTGAAGATGATATCATATCACATATAACAGATGCTTCACAACAGAGGTGATAAAGATAGATCTAACAGAGGCAAGCTAGCACCAGACTGAAAATGGTATAATGGTATTAGGCAGAAAGAGCTTGCTGTTAAGATGGTTAAACTACTGTCTATATGATACAACCTCTATATTATT
>NW_020956656.1:0-1480 GCF_003031625.1 Empidonax traillii | reverse complement strand
AAATCCTGAAGATGATATCATATCACATATAACAGATGCTTCACAACAGAGGTGATAAAGATAGATCTAACAGAGGCAAGCTAGCACCAGACTGAAAATGGTATAATGGTATTAGGCAGAAAGAGCTTGCTGTTAAGATGGTTAAACTACTGTCTATATGATACAACCTCTATATTATTGTTTTTCAGAACATACATGCTGAATGACAGCTTGGTACAACTGGCATAACACTAATTCCTTACCTCTCATTCCTGTCCTTTCCTTTACATTGTGTGCTTTTTGAAGCAGCATTTCCAGTCATAAATACAGGTGCATTGTCTAATATGGCACGGATCTGAGTGTGGTTAGGAAGGTACATACAAATGCAACACTGACTTGCAAGATGCAATATTAAGGCTGAGTCAGATCTCCCCTACCAGGGTGACATAAAAAAGGTATTTAAATATCATTAGCTTTACTGGGCAATACCATTATAGGAAACGTCAGTTCTGCTCTTACTTTACCATAAAAATGAAAATATTCAATTTAAAAAAATAGAAGCACTCACTAGATGGTAATTGATATACATTTATAACCACTTTTACAGATGTGATCACAGCCCAGTTACACTCACAGCTTGGTCTGAGAAAAGTTTGACCACACATCTCCAGTGGACCATTTCAAAAGCCAGTAATTCCTGCTTAAAGTACTTGCTTTTGCATTTCACAATAAGAACATGGCAATTTTTCATTTTGCTTACTACAAAGAGAGATCATGACTTCTACAATACACTAGGTAGATTGTTCTGCTTTATTCCACTTCTAGGTCGTAGTGTCTGGTCCATACATAGCTCTCGTGACTTTATGTCAAGCTTCAGAAAAATTAAGTGCTGTGTAAAAGCAAGTTAGTACTTAGTAGTCTCCCTTTTACTTCGTTTTTCTACTTATACTTCAAATTTATAAACAGTTTTTTGTGTGCTACCTTGACAACTAAATCTAAATTACTCTGTTACAAGTCTGCAACACTCCAGCCACTTATTTATGTTTTTATGATGCATAGAATTCAGGGTGCAATTCCCAAAGTACTGTAATAATTATTATTAAAAATTGTTATCGCACACTCATTCTAGTACTTAATAGGGAATAATTTACTAAAACATGCTAATGCAATCACAGACAATCATCTGACCATAGCTGCCTTCTCATAATGTAAGCTCTTTGCAGAAAGGATTTTGTCTGCACAGTGCCTGGTAGAGAAGCATTTCAAATTGCTGGACCCCAAGAACAGATTTGGGGTCTTTATTAAGACAACAGTACAAGGTAATTAGAAGTAATAATTACCTCGATAATTACAAATAAATAACCATGAAATTTTCCATATCTATGACCAATTTGGACACCAAGCACTAAAATGCAGGTATCAACCCAGAAAAGCATATTTCTATTTATTTGTTTGTTTATTTATTGTATATAATGCATTTATGTTATCATATCTAAATGTG
>NW_020956655.1:153627-220982 GCF_003031625.1 Empidonax traillii | reverse complement strand
CTTCCTCTGCTCTGACTTGGGAGGGAAATGGGAATTAAACAGGTGAAGTTCCTCCTATTCAAGAATTTAGCTGTATTTTGTGGCAATAAGGATCCAGGTAACTCAGATTTCTCTTGTGTTTGACATTAGAAACTCTGAGCAAGCATTTTCTGTGGAGCTTTTCACTGGAGTCAGGAAGTTCCAATAGAATAAAAGAGTCAGAACTGTTGGAATAACAAAATTCAACGTGGCCAAAATCAGGAATTTTATCTACAGATCCATGGAGGAGGAGGACATCAGAAACACACTCCAGCTCAAAGCAATGATTTATTGGAAATGGCAGTAAATCAAACGGACAGTCTCTGGTTATGGTCAAGCAATTATCCAGGAGTCAGAGAGGAAAAGGGGAATCTCGGACTGGGATAAGGCCTTCCAGTGGCTTTGCTTCCTAGTGGCTCTCTCCTTTTTTGCCAACTACCTGGAAGAGGGGAAAAAAAAATAGGAATAATGTTTCGTACCCCCTGGGCAGGACTTTTTTGGTTTGGGTAAATCCAAGTGCAACTCAATCCCCAGGGAGCGAATCCAGGAGCGTGCGTTCCCGGAGGGATGGGAATCCTTCCCAGGCTTAGGAGGGATGGGGAACACACACAAACCCTTCTGTTTAGTGTTGAACACAGCAAGGCTCTTTTGGGAGGAGTTAGGAGACGGGAACTGCGAGAGAACACTCCAAAATCCAGGTTACATGTCAAGCATTAAACCTTAACACTCCATCAAAAATTCAAGTGGGGAAAAAAGCCCTGGATGCTCAATTTGAGGCTGCTCCTTTCCTCGGCATCCTTTCCATGGGCTTCCCCGAAAATACTGACCTTGTAATGCAGCTCAAACCTGTACAACAATCCAGGAACTCACAGGTATTCCAAAAAAAACCCAGCCCCCTCAGCCCTGAATCCTTGGACCCACTGGAAGCATTTTTCCTCCTCCTTCCCCTTTTTAATTCCTTGTCAAACTGCAACAGGGAGGAATTCTCTCCCATTTTCACCTCAAGGAATCCCTAATCAGGAGCATTTCCAACTGGAAATTCAACCTAATGCTCAAAGGCGGGAAAATTCCAACCTGGCAATGTGAGGGAAGAAGAACAAAATCAGATGAAGTGAATTCATCCAGTTAAAAAAATACAGTTAAACTTATCATGGAGCAAAATCTATCCCTGCTGTGCTTCCAAACTGTGTCCACACACAGATTAGGCAAAGAAATCAGGAAAAGAAAAAGGAAAACCAGAGTTAAAAGATTAGGGATTAGGTGTTAGGAAGTATGGAATACCAACAAAAATGTTCGATACCAGTCGGAGTCAGAGAGGGACAAGTGGCCCATGTGAATTATCTGGAAAACCCAGCACATGGATATGGATATTTTGGCATCTCAGCTCAAACCCCACCTGTTTTCTGCCCATCCCACCCCACAGTCCCACAGGAAATGTTCATTAAACCCATAGGTAGGAGGGTTTAATTCCATTTGCCTTCCTTTCCATTAAGATATTACAAAGGAGCCCTGGCACAGCATCTCCTGCAGCCCCACAAAATTCTGGGAAAGGACGCTTTGGTGTGACCTTAAAATGGCAAGTTCAGGGCAAAACCGGGGCAGAATTTGGGCAAGTGAAGTGTTTAAGGAATGATTTGGAGCAGGGAGAGGAGGGGGAAGCTGAGCTGGTGAGGTGGGATGTGGAGAAGGTGCTGGGATTGTGGGAAGGGCAGGAGCTGAGCAGAGGGAGGCAGGGAAGGAGTGCGAGGCCACACCAATCCCATTATTACTTTTTAGTTTCTTCTGCCCTTTTAGTTCTTTGGGAATGGGGAGTTAAGCTGGAAAACAAACAGAAGGAGCGTTACAAGAACCAAAGCAGCAGCAAAAGGTGTAAAAACGTGTAGTGCAAACAGGCAGGTCTGAGGAGGACCACGGAATTTACTCCAGAGGGGACAAAACATATCCCCCACCCTGTCAGTATTTATCTGTGGCTCTTCCCACTACTCTCCATGGGCCTAAGCAGCAACTTCCTCCCTGGTGTCCCTATTTTCCATCGCTCTAAAAGACTTCCCTCCTCCCCAAACTCCACGTTCAGGAAGGAAAACAGGGCTGATATATGTAGTGTTGATGAGGATCTGGCTGGGACAGATCAGCCAGTTCATAACCCAGCCCTGCTTCTCCATTTGTGAGCACTCCTTTCCCATCCTGACCTGCCCAGCACAATTCCAGGAGTACTGTGTCCACAGACATGTTCTCCTTTCCAATTTCAAAAGCCACAGAAACCAACAAAGCAACTCCCAGATTTGTAGCTTGGGAAGAATGAGGAAGGCCTGCAATCTGGATTAAGTGAATTTTAGTCTATTAGAACAACTTTTTAATGACTTTGAGTTGCAGTGAAAGGCAGCAAAGCCTGTTAAACCTTTTTATTAACTTATTACCTGCAAAGAAATCCAGTTTTATGTTAAGGTCAGATTTTGCTGTTATAAATTCAGTGGGTGCCACGTTGGTGTTAGTGCTTTAACCTTCTGAAATTAAAGTTTATTTGTAACATTGGTTGTGGTGCTCTCAGTGTTATTGTCACCTCCACGGGAGTTTGCAGCAGCATTTTTCAAAGGCTGCTAATTTTTAAAGGAGTATATTTTAAAATAAGACCCTTTATGTTAAAGGTTCAAAAAAGGGAGTCCCCAAACCAAGATATAAATCTCAGCTGTTAAAAAATAACACTGCTGTTGGTGTTTAGAACTTGCCAGCCCCTCAAATTTTCACCTTTACATTCTTACCACTGATTCTCACAAAGTGAATGACCAAAACCTTGTAAGAAGTGGGTTTAGGAATAGGACTCACTCGTTTGAAGTCGTTCATGTTCGTGGCTTGCACTGGAGTGCCAATAAATGTGAAATATGTGATTCGTGTTGTCTCTTCATCACCATGATTGGACTGGACAAACAACTGAACAGGAAAGAAAGACCAAAAAAAAAAAGGGAGTTAAACTCTCCATCTCTCACTTAATATATAAAACATGGGGTGCTTGAGAAAATTAACCGAATTAACACTTTTTTCCCAATTATAAAGGTCTCTAACACTTAGATGAGCTCCTGTCCTCCTAATTTAAATAATTATATATAGAATGCTCATGTCTTCCTGGTAGTTTGTCAAAACCCCACCCAGCTGGGATTTTCCCAGCTTCCACTTCCCTGCCCTGAGGCCACAATGAGGAAGCAAAACTGGATTCTAAGAAGTCCCAGCTCAGTAGAACAGAATCACTGAATCAGATGGGTTGGAATGGACCTCTGAGATCATCAAGTCCAACCCTTTTCAGTATTCACTGGAATGAACATCCATGTCATGCTGTTTGGGCAGCCCCCGAGTTACTCCAGGGGAATTTCCCCCTCCAGGGTGCAGAAGGCCGTGGTTTCCAGCCTGTGCTCAGCCCTTGGAGAAGGGGACTCACAGTGACACTGTTGACATTCTGGAATTTGACGTAGCGGAGCTGGATGATCCCATCCTCCTTGATGTCCTCTGGGCCCAGCTCCAGGGCCTGGGTGGGTTCGCTGCGTTCCGCCTCCTCGAAGTCCATCGAGCGTGGCAGGTTGATGAAGATCTTGATGTATTTTGGCCCTTGCCCTGGGTTAAAAGAGAGGGGTGGGATTCCATTTGGATATTATATCCCAAAATTACACCTAATTATGAATTTGACGTGATTTCATAATGTAAACTGAGTTACTATAAAAAAGGTTCACATTTCAGTTGCTCTCACCTTAATCCTCGAGTTAAATCCATGAGTCTCTTTGCAGTGCATCAAACATTAATACTTATATTTGTGTACTAAACATCCCAAATACTTATATTTGTGTATAAAACTATAGTAATTACACTTGCATATAAAAGTATGACAATTCCTTATATTTGTCCCACATCCAACACCCAGACCCTTCACTCACCATTGTCTGGCCCCTGAAGTTTCATCGAGTAAAGCTTGACAGGCTGACTAAAAGCGACAGTGATAAGCAGCTGCGGAGGGAAACAAACCAAAAAACCCCGTATTAAACACTGTTTTCTTCACTTAAACACCAACTTACTTGGCACAAGAAATAGGGATAAGGGAGCCCTGCAGTAAAACCATGCAGACACCTCCCTCTACCCACACGCTTTAAATACCAGCCAGCGCTTTTCCGACCGGGATTCTGGCGGTGTGCGAAGCTGCAATGAGCTCTGTATCCCGGTTTTTTTGCACCCCCCTGCAATGCCAGGATAACCCCCGTGCCCCGTCGCCCTGATGTGCCCCCGTGCCGCACCTGCTCGTCGCAGTCGGACTCCAGGTAGGAGGGGTCTTTGCGCAGGCAGTTCTCGAAGCCGTGCTCGTCGCTCTCGTTGAGGCACTCGCACCCGGCCTTGTTGATGAACGGCAGCAAATCCATCTGGGAACACAGGCAACAGCGTGCTGAGAGCGGGCCGGGGGCTCGGGAAGCTGCTCAGCCCCGGGATGGAAGTCCCACCCGGCGCAGGGGTTGCACAAACACAAAACACGGGGATTACAGGTGGGACTCATCCCTTAAATCCTGCATCCCTGGAGCCACCTACCATCCCAAGAACCAGGAACTTGCCACAGGGAGAACTTCCAAATACATTTGTGCTGAACAAGAGCACAAGTCACACACAGGCATTGGCCTGGAGTTAGAATCAATTTAATTAAAACCCATCCCAGCTTAGTCTTACGTTCCCAGCTCTGCATGCTCCAAGCCACTTAAAAGGGGGGGGTATTGCTTAACTATCAATAATGTAATTATTTGTGATAAACATAAAATTAATTATTTTAATGACTAAAGAGAATTTTCATGCTTATTAAATGTGTGCATGTCAATATTTAATTTTTTTCTGGAAAAAGAAACTCAGATAAGTGATTTTCTGAGGCAGCTTTGCCTAAAATCCTATTATTTGATCTGGAGGGTGCTTAAAAAACAAAGACTTTTTAGTATCCAGGCATTCCAACAAAACTCCTGGGAGATACTCACGTATCCTTTGGGGATGTCTGTGTCCTCGCTGTTCCCAGGGTCGTTCTCCAGGTGCTGTTTGATTTTGTCCTCCAAGCCCACGGCATCTGCTCCCTGATATTGGTCGATCCGCACCTTGTTCCGGAAGAACAGGAACGTGGGGGTTGCGGAGATGTTGTTGGTGGCAGCTGTGCCCTGGGAGGCAGAAACCAGTCCCCGTTAATTGTCTGACTGACCCTTAAGTCAATCACCAGCTCACCTTCACCACTGTCTCACTAGTCCCACCAGTAACACTGATTTATTGCATTTCTGCTTTTTCCCCGCGATAATTACACCAATATTTGGCTGGAAGGACTCTTTTTAACTCACACTGATGCTAGATTCTATATGTAAAGTATTATCTTAATAATAATTAATAATACTTAATAACCCCTCAGCACGCTGATTAAACAAAGGACAGCACAGTGGGCACTGCCAGAAAACTTGGCTAAACAGTGAATTTCATAGTATGGTTATTTGTGATGCCCCAAACATGGCAACAGCCTCAGGACACCCCTCTTAGCATCAAGCCTGAAGGGTTTGATGTTGCCTTCAAACTCCCCATTCTCTGTTCTCTCTCTTCCAGCTAAAAGTGGTTTTTCTTTCATACCAACCTGGCATTGATGCACATCCACTTCCAAAAACGTGGCCTGCGGGTATTTGTTACTCAGGGCATTGAAGGCTGGAGCTATCCTTAAGCAAGGGCCACATCTGTGAAAAAAAAATACTTCCCTTTAATTCCACTTTAATTTTCTTTTTAAACGCCTGCCCCAAACGGAATCAGCACATTCCCACTCTTCCCGATATCCTGGTGCAAAAATAACCCCTCTACCTGGCTGCCAGCTGGTGATACAATTAAGGATGAGGAGTTAATTCCCAGCTTCCATGTCACGTGAGCGGTTTCACCTATTAATTAATACTAATTCATATCTGCAACTTAACTGCAGCATTTTCAACTGCTCAATAAAGTGATATGAAGGAGGGCAAAAGCAGAAAAAAACACTATTAATAGAAAAATCATACCACTGCTCCGCATCAATTCCCATGGAAAAATAGCATTTACATATGACTTAAATATTTAATGGTGGTAATGTATCAAAGCTTCAGGGATCGTGAAATGCTTACAACAATAAATCTCATTTATACCAGTAACTGGTTATCCCCATATTAATTTATGGGAATAACTGGTTACATTGTTATTTATATGGCCCTGTTTTCTGCTCATTTAACTCCATCACCTTGGCTGAAAATATGTCATTTTTTAATTATTCTGTGCCACCAAAAACATAGGAAGTGTCCAGCTGCAGCTATTCCTGCAGAGGGATATTCTCACAGGGAAAGAAGACATTAAAATCAAAACCGCTCAAATGTAGAAAATCAGCTAAAAAAAAACCCGAATTCAGCAGCAGCAACCAGACAATAACGAGGTGCACTCTGAAGCCCCAAACCCCCTGGGATTATCACTATTCACAGATTAATGTGAACAATTCAATCGCTGAGGTTTCTTTGGTCACAAATTCATCCAGATCTCACCGCAGTTGTACCTCAAATCCCTGCTGAGGAGGAAAAGAATGTCTACCTTTCCTCGGCAAACAGCGCGAGGATACAGTGAAGTTTTGTGAGGACAGATGTTTGGAGAAGTTTGGGATGTTTTATTGTTGTCTGTGCAGCCCCCTGACCCGGATCGGGGTTTTGGAGCAGCGCAGCGCCCGATCCTCCCGGATGCGAGGGCTGGCAGGGGAAGGGGGAGCGGGCTCGGCGGGAAAAGGAGGGTGTGCCGCAGGAACAGAACCACGGCGCTGATGCTGCGCCCACACCCGCATCTGTGCTACAGATCGCCGCGAAAAGCCCAGACGGGCCAGGAATAAATAACACAAACACGGGCAGAGCGGAGCGCGGGTGCGTGCCGGGCGGCTGAGGCGGCAGCGCGGGGCCGCCCTCACTCACCCCCTCATGGTGAACTTCACCACGGCCAGGCGGGAGCCGGCGGCGCTCAGCTCGGGCTGGAACTCGGTGTCGTTGGCGATCACCTTGACGCCCGCCATGGCCGCGGCGCGGGTGGCGGAGCGGCCCCGCTGGCAGCGCCGGAGCGATGTGCAGCGTCACGGCGGGCAGGGCGCCCGGCATGCACCGCTGGCGCGGGGCTGGCACGGCCACGGCCACGGGCGCAGGCGCGGCCGCTCCGCCCGACCACCGCCCTCCGCCGCCATCTTGGGAGGGCCGGGGCGGTGGCGCCGCCATCTTGGGCAGGGCACAGAGGGGCGGGCGGTGCCGCCGGGCGCCATTTTGGGTAGGGGCGCGGAGGCCCTTCGGCCATTTTGGGTGAGGGCAGAGCGGGAGCTGTGGGCGGGGAGTTCTGCCGACATATTAATTCTCGTAGTTTGCTATTCGCTACTTTTTTTTTTTTTTTTTCTTTGTGACGTTCCGGAGTGACGCTTCTCTTTTATAGGCGGAAATTATGTAATTTTTGGGTTTTTTTTTGGTTTTCTGATACTGGGTTTTTTTAATAGGGGCATAATAACGTTATTATTTCATAGAATTCATAGAATTTACCCGATAACATGTAAGTGTCACTTCCGGATGTCTCATAACGGCACTTTTCCTGCTGAAAACGACGAGCTCTGCTCCCAGCTCTTATAACTTGAAAGCCCTTCAGTAACCGTTAGATAAGTAATTAATTAAGTGAGTAATTCCCATCTCCCTGAAAGCGCCGAGCGCGGGCCGGCCGTTCCCGCGGTGACCCGGCTGCCGTGAGGCACGGCGGCCGCGCGGCGGCCGCGCTTTGCGGCAGTGCCGTAAGAGCCGGCGGTGTCAGCCGGCCGGGGCCGCGGCTCCGGGCCGGGCCAGCGGGACACGGAACAGGAGCCGGTAAGAGCGGGACAGCGGGGCACGGAGGGGGGCCGGGAGAACGGGGCCGCTATACCGGGAGGGGCCAGCCCAGCCCCCGGAGCGGAGCCTGCGGGGGCCTGTGGGGCCGGGGGTTCTGCGGCACCGGGCGGTACCGGAACGCGGGGACACCGGGAACGGCTTGCGCGGGAACCCGGGGACACGGAGACTCGGGTGTCCAGGTATCCAGGTGACTCGGGTACCCAGGTATCCAGGTGCCCGGGCAATGCAGCACCCAGGTACTCGGATGCCCAGAGCCCCGGGTATCCAGGTGCCCGAGCCCCCCGGTGCCTGAGTGCCCAGGGACCGGCTATCCAAGCGTCCAGGTGCCCAGGGACACGGTTCTCCAGGTATCCAGGGACACAGGTATCCAGGTGCCCAGTTCTCCAGGGATACAGTTCTCCAGGTGCCCACAGCCCCAGGGAGCAGCCCCATTACAGGGGCAGGATTGGACTCCGGATTTCAGCAAGCGTCACCCCAAAACAAGCCCCAGGTTCATCATGGATGGGGTCTCTGCCCCTGTTAGTGGAGCATGGCCTGAGGAAAGGCTGCTCACACGGAGTTAATGCTCTGTGGGGGCTGAAATTCCTTGTTGTGGCCTCGCAGCCTCTCTGTTTTATTGCCCTTTCCTGTGCCAGCCCTGTTGGCACCCAGGGGTAGGATTTGGGGTTATCCAGCTGCCGGGGATAACTGTCCTTCTGGACTGGTTTGGTGTGTCAGCACGTGAGGCACCAGGAGAACCTGGGAGCGGCTTCCAAGGGGTCAATTAACTGCAGTTTGGAGTCCCAGATTATTATTATCTTGTCCTCTGCCTTGCTTTGGAACCTGCTGCATATCCAGGGCAGTGTTTTAATTGTCTTCCCCACATTAGTCCTGTTTCTCTGTGCCTGAGTAATAAATAGAAAGTATAATTTGTAATTAAATTTAGAATAATCAGATTTTTAGAAAATGTGTAAACACCCATTTATAGCTGGTTTATACTATTTAATGCTATTTTGCAGTATTTTTTCCTAATGTTAATTCCTTATTTAATGACAATAAAAATGTTTGGGAAGAGCAGCTCTTGGCTGTTGCCCTGCTCTGGTGTGACAGTGGTGGATTTGCTTATGTTTTACCTCTTCCTCCCATAGATTTATTCTGTTTGGGGGATTTTCTGGCTGTAAAAATCTTTATTATGGGTTTCAGTGTAAACAACTTGGCTTGAT
Source organism: Empidonax traillii (assembly GCF_003031625.1). Lineage (NCBI taxonomy): Eukaryota > Metazoa > Chordata > Aves > Passeriformes > Tyrannidae > Empidonax > Empidonax traillii. The sequence continues at coordinate 211,864 of NW_020956655.1, read as the reverse complement.
AAAGGTGTTTAGGTGAGCCTTGGATTCAGCATTTCATATCTTGCACTTGAAAAATCAGTTTAATGGCTTTACTCAAATAGGGACTGATCCCAGACTATTAAATCTGCCTAAATCCCAGCCTTAAACAGAGCAGTTCAGAGAGTCACCAGATTGTTCTATCACATTAACACATTAAATAGCATACATGTGTAAAATAACAGCAACTCCTTGTTTCACTGTATTTTGGGGAAGATAACTGAAATCCTGGCACTTGTGGAAACAATAGAGACAAATTTACCAACCCAGTGGAGGCCGAGAAGTATTAACAGGAAGAACTTTGCTCGTGGCAGCTCCATTTTCCACTTGAAAGTTCCCTTTCCTGCAGAAATCGCTGCTTTCGGGAGTTATAAATAGCTGGGCTGTGGCAATTCATGTGGAATGACTCCCTGGCTGCTTTTTTGCCCATCTGGCAGCAGGACAGGCTTGATTTGCTCCCGTAGTTTGTCATCACTGATGTGAAAAAGGCAATTATTGATCTGCTTCAGACAAAAGGGGGGTTCTGGTGCTCGCAGGGGCTGCAGTCGGCGTTTGCCGGGGGCCGAGCTCTGTGCTCTGAATTCTTTGGGAATTAAGATGTGGTATTTCCTCAAAAGGAAGTTCTTTCTGAAGGCCTGGCGGCACCATAGGCAAACAGGAGAAGGGAAGAGGTAGTTCTTCTTTTTCCTCTCTCTCCCAAAGCCCCGAATTTAAATATCCTGGGGCTGTCAGGGGTTGGATTGTGTTTTCTCTGCATGGAAACTCTGGCATGGGTTAGTTGTGTGCCGTTTCGATACCTGAGATGTTCCTTTGGGAAATGCTGTCTGTTCTGAGTGGTGTGGATTTTGAGGTGTTCGTAAGGAGTTGGGGAGAGCTCTCAGTGCAGAATTCCGAGGAACAGTTTTGTGCCCCTGTAGGGGAGTGTTTTTGACAACCAGGTGACATGGGAATAGCGGGACTTGGTCCCTGAAGCAGGAGCAGTCGGACGTGGGAGGAATGGGAAGAGACTTTTCTGTTGCTCATTGGCATTTCTCAGCTCAGCTTTAGTCATTCATGGGCCATTTCCTAGCCAGAATTGGGTGCTAAGAGTTAAATGTGTATTTTTGTTTGCTTTGGGTGCTTTCGTTCTGGTTGTTGATGGTTACATTTTGTTCTATTGCATCTGGACACTTTATTTCTGGTTTTATTCCATTTTTATGATTATTTCACTGTAAATCAAGGGGGGGTTTTAATCGTGGCTCTATGTATGTTGCTGTATTCTTTAAAATTTTTAATTAATTCATTTTCCCCTGTTGTGATTGTCCAGACAGAACAATTGATCCAGCATTGCATAACAATTAACACTGCATGGACAGGTGGGGCTTGCAGTGTAGCAGGTTGCAATAGATTCCATTCTTGATTTGGGGTCTTTATTTGTAATTTTATTAAATTAAAGCTCTTAATTAAATAATTTTTAATTAATTTAGTCCAGTGGGCTGCAAGAAATGAGTTGCCTTATTCTGAAGTGGCATTTTATGTGACCATGCTGATTTTGTGCTGTGGATTTTGTGGAACAAACCCACGTTAACCCCTCACTGGAGTGCAGTGGGAGGCTCCAGGGAACTGTGTTTGTCATCCTTAGCTATTCATCACCCTGCTGCTCTCCCTTCCCTCCCCTTTTTCCATGGACACCACCGTGTTGGATTTCTATGGGGATGAGAAACTGCTTTCTGGGAGGAGAATGCACTCTGGGTTTGGTGTGGGTGAGGGGTGACAGGAATTTCTGTTGGAATCCAAACTGGAAGGATCCATGTTTATCTGTAATGAAAAGAGCGAGGAGGAGGCACGCATTTTAAAATATTTCTCCAGTGAATCCTGCTTTGTCGCTGTGTTTACGCTCCTCTAAGTCGGAGATGCTGCTCAGGTGTGAGCTGGGACATTCAGAGCACGGACCTCCACAAGGCAGCGTGGCAGGCATGTTTAGTTATTTATTTAGCACAACCTCTTCACCGATAAGAAAATGTCAGTTCTGAAAACCTGCAAGTGGTTGGCGAGCTGGGAATGTTGCTACCAACAACACAGGGTTGTTTGGGGGTTTAAATCTTGTGCTAATCCAACTGGGTTTTATTGCCACAACTTGAGTTTCTGTTTTCTTTCCACTTCCCAGGCACCAAGACAATTTTGGCCTCGTGACAGTTCAAATTTCTCCGTGTTTTTTGTGTCAATATCTTTATAAGATCCCAAATGTTGCCATAAAGATAGGGTTGTACCTATTTCCTGCTGGACAATGGCCAAAATCCACTTTATCAGTGGGTTACACAAGACTAGTTTCACCTAGTGCGGGATATTCCGTATTCCAACGTAAATACCTGTATAATCAGGCATTTAATGCTATCAGACATAGAGTAATATCAGATATGTGATATCAGGGGTATAATGCTATCAGGGATGCAGTAATATCAGGGATATAATAACTGGGGCTTAAAACATTTGCTAGTTCAAAATGACTCTGAAAAGAGTGATTTTGGCAGAACTATCTGTGTGCACAGGGATGTGCTGGTTGGGGCCTCTGTGGATAAAAAACCCCTTCTATTGTCCGTGTGGCACTCCCGGTGTCCCTGTGGCATTCACCGCCGGTGTCTGTGTTGCAGGCAGGCAGGAAGGATGGCCGGGAACAGCCTGGTGCTGCCCATCGTGCTGTGGGGCCGCCGCGCCCCCACGCACTGCGTGTCCTCCCTGCTGCTCATGGACGGCGCCTCCGTCATCGTCACGGGCTGCCACGACGGGCAGATCTGCCTGTGGGACCTCGCCCCGGACCTGCAGGTAATGAGTGTTCCCTCCGGGATTCCCCGGGGGTGCTGTGTCATCGCTCTGCCGTTCCCTCGGGTGCCTGTCCTCCCCCTCTGCAGCGCTCGGGTTGACACCACAGGGTTGACACCACAGTGACTGCTGCAGGTTAAAAAGAGAGATTTTTGGCTCTTGAACTTTGTTGCTGTCCCTGCGTGAAGTTTTTTAAAGTAATTCCTATGTATATATTCCCTGTCATTTTTTTCATTCAAACTGAGCCAATTTTATAAATATTTTTAAGTATTGGTTTATAGATTTATAAATATTGACGTTAGTTTGCCGATTGCCTTTTTTTTCCCCAAATTGGCATGGCAGCGTTAAGTAGAAACTCTCTTTCAAGATTATATATCCACAGCTATGCTAATTAAATATGTGTATATTAATAGATATATAATACATGAAATAGGAAGCTGGAATATGTGTATTCTGTTTCTCAAATGGTGCCTATGTTATTTTGACTTCCCATTTTCTCTCCCTGGTCCCAGATTAATCCCAGAGCTCTGCTGTTTGGTCATACAGCCTCAGTTACTTGTTTATCCAAGGCCTCAGCTTCCAGTGAAAAACAATATATAGTGAGTGCATCCGAGAGTGGGTGAGTTTCTGAGCAGTTTTGATATGCAGAACTGTCAAATAATGGAAATCTGTCCCCAGATTATCTGTATTTCACACTGGGGCTGTGTCTGATTTTTTTATCCTTAAGAAAAAATTGATCAGCAAATACATTTAATTTTTCTAAGTGGTTTCATTTACTAATGAGAGCAGCAGTTTAGAGGGTGGAAGGGGAAAGGATTTCTTGTGCGGTTGATATCCACGTAAATATGTCTGGCAAAGGCAGGGATGTTGTTGTTTCCTTTCTCTAAACACAATTCATATAATCGCTAATAAAAAGGTCAAATGAAGGTTCTCCTGGTGCAGAGGTGTTTAATTTAAATGCTTGGAAGCCTGGGCTGGTTTCCCTGCAGTTTGAAGCTGCCTTCTGTGTTTCAGGGAGATGTGCCTGTGGGATGTGAACGATGGGAGATGCATCGAGTTCACCAAGCTGGCCTGCGCACACACTGGAATCCAGGTCGGTCCTGGGAAGGGTTCCAGAGCTGTGGGTGTCACAGTGCAGTTATAACACTGTGGTTTGGGTTGAAGGTGAAGGGCTCCGTGGCCCACACGGCGTGTAATTTCTGTGTGTTGTCAGTTCTATCAGTTTACAGTCGGCTCTCAGCGGGAGGGGAGGCTCTTATGCCATGGACATTATCCAGAAATTCTGGTCGTGGATGCAACCAGCCTTGAGGTTCTTTATTCCTTGATATCCAAGATCTCTCCTGACTGGATCAGCTCCATGAGTATCATCCGATCCAACAGGACACAAGGTGATTATTTCCTGCTGCAGGACACCTTCCGCTTGCTCCAGCCTGGCCTTGGACACTTCCAGGGTGGATCGGTTGACGTGGTTTAAATGTTACCTGTGCACAGATCTGTTTCGCTCTGCTAATTGGAGTTAATTTGGTGGGCTGTAATTTTTGGCAGAGAGGTGTCTCGTGCAGGTGTGTCCGTTATGGACGCTGCAATTCCTGAGAGATTTGGGGAACACTAAGGAGAAGATCCTGACTGAAGGACTTCTGTCTTGGGTTAAGGCTGACAGCAGCTGTAAACTGCATGTTCCCAAAATCCCAGGGTGGGAAAGCTCAGTTGCTATCCCCAAAACGTGTAAATTGCTGGAACATCTGGAATTGAGCTGTGGTATCAAGTGTTTCCTGACAACACCTTTCACTTATTCCTTGTTTCGTAATAATCATCTTTGCAAATAAACATTCCGTTTGGAAGCAAACACTCCAGGAGTGGTTTTGTGATTAGTTTTAGTTTATCCTCAGTGTATTTGTACACTCAGATATGCACAAGTGAAGAAGTCCTTGTGATCTCATCCTCGTTTCTGTGTTTCCCAGAGGACACGGTGGTGGCAGTTTCCGTGACCGGCATCCTGAAAGTCTGGATAATCACCTCGGAAGTCAGTCGGCTCCAGGTACACAGAGGCTGCTGGATTAATGGTATTTCCTGGAGGGACGGAGGATTTTATTCCTGTTCTTCCCTGTTCTTTCTGAGGATATTGCTCTTTGCCAGCTGAAAATCAACTTCCAGAATTTTGCTTTAGTGATCCAAGTTCCCAGCAGAACTCCGAATCCTTCCCAGAGAACTGATTTCAAAATTTAGAGTAGGATAATCTCCAGTTTTTCCAAATCTACTTTTTATTTGTACCATTTAATGATTTGGGTTCATATTTGCTGAGCAGAGGATACAGCTTTTAGGAATATTCATTTTCCAGGACTGTCTCCAGCTCCCTGTATACTAGTGAATAAAAGTCTGAGAGATTTACTGCACATCTCAGACCTCTGGTAAATTAACTCCTCACAGAAACACCTTGCAAAAGATGTTTGGCAATTAGAGAAAAAAGAACTTAAATAACGGAATGAAATGGCAGTGGAATCTGCTTCATTCCAGTTTCCTACCTGACTGCAAGGTGATTCACTGACTAAATCAGCACCACTAATCCATCCTGCTGGGGAACTGGGGAGACTTAAGTGCCCAAAGAGGACACCACGTGCTCCTGCAGATCTTCTTATGAGGAATAATGGAATCAGAACCGCTCCAGGTGTTTGGGTTTCCCTTAGAAATCAGCCCTGGGGCACCCTATGAAATGCCATAGTCCCTGTTCCGTGGTGTCTGGCGTGGTCCTGACTTCAATCTGAGCAGGAAAAGAATGAATTTGATGTTGGTTTTGGTTGCTTTCAGGATACCACGCCGGTGTTCGAGGAGGAGTCCAAGCCCATTTACTGCCAGAACTGTCAGAGCATTTCCTTCTGTGCGTTCACCCAGCGCTCGCTGCTGGTCGTGTGCTCCAAGTACTGGAGGGTAAGGCAGCAACCCCTGGGGCCCTTCTCACCCTGGAACCTCATTTCATTCAATTGCACTGAAACATCTACATCAAGATGCTCCAAGTCCTTTCAGTGGGATTCTGTTTATAAGTTTCATGTATATCTCATTAATATATTAATATATATTTAATCTAAATCTCTGCCCACTAGAGGATCTTTAAGATCCCTTCCAACCCAAACCATTCCATCCATGATTCTGTGATATTAAACCCAAAATTAGCTGCTGTCTGGGCATTTTCATCTGTGATAGATTCATGACACCACTTTTGTGTTTCTTCTCAGGTTTTTGATGCTGGGGATTATTCCCTCTTATGTTCAGTCCCCAGTGAAAACGATCAGACCTGGACTGGTGGGGACTTTGTGGCAGCTGATAAAGTGATTGTGTGGACAGAGGATGGACAAAGTTTTATCTATAAATTACCAGCCAGGTAGCCAAAAATTAAATACTCCATTTATTTAGTCTTGAGGTAAAACCTGGAGAAATGTTGAAATACTGACCCAGTAAGGGAAAGTGCAAACAGCTGAAAATACACACGTAAATATAAAACTATGATATACATTTAAAATTGTGCATCAGAGAGGTTAAACAAGTGTAGAATGACAAGTAAAACCAAAACCTTTCCTTCTGACATCTTCATGACGTGCAAACATCTGTGTTCTGGCTAAAGAGACAGTTTTATATTGAATATTGAATGTAAATCTGATGGAAACTCCTTCCTCGCCCTCTGGTGATCAGAGCATGACGATGAGAGCAACATCCATGTACTAAGGTAGTAATCACTCTGTAAATGCAGGGAATTTTACTCCTTTCTCCTTGTCCTTACACCCAGCTGCCTCCCAGCCAGCGACTCGTTCCGCAGAGATGTGGGGAAAGCAGTGGAAAACTTGATTCCACCTTTACTGTACAGCGTGTTGGACAGAGCAGATAAACAGGTACCTCTGGTTCTTTGGAGCTTTTCTTGCGGACAGCAGTCATTTCTGTCCTGCTTTTAAAAGGCACAGTGAGAAATGTGGAGGTGAGCTCGTGGTTTGCACGTGGCCTGAAGTTGTTGGGTTTTTTATTTTTTTTTTTTACAGCTCCTGATATGTCCTCCAGTTACTCGGTTCTTCTGTGCACAAGGAGAGTTTTCCTACAAGCTGCTGATCCAAGGAGACTCCTCGGGGCGACTGTGCATTTGGAGCGTGCCTGACACCCTTGAACAGCAAGAGAGTGCGAGAGGTACCTGATCACCAGCCTTGCTGCCAGATCTTTTAACGGGAATTTGTGTTTTAGGTGTGCTTTTGCTGCATAAAGCCCTGCTGGTTCTCTCAGACATCCGTGAAGTTGGGCTTTAATTGTTCCCTTCCTGTAAGAGTTATAGTGAGATAATTTGATAATGCCTGATAGAAATCTTAATTCGCTTTATTTATGTAAGAGTTACCGTAGCTTCAATTTTTCATAAATGGTCAAAATCTTAATTAGCATTGTCCTTGTAGTCAGTACATTAGTTTCCGGTGTAGAACCAAGGAGTGGTTTGGGTTGGAAGGGAGCTCAGAGGTTGTCCAGATCCACATGCAGGGATGTCTCCCACCAGCCCAGGCTGCTCAAATCCTCCTCCCGCCTCACCCCTTCCTTCTTCTTTCCCTCCTTTTTAACAGGCCTGCAAACAACCACCTCCGTATCCCTGCAGGAAGCTTTTGACAAGCTCAGCCCCCGTCCCGCCGGCATCATCGACCAGCTGAGCATCATCCCCAACGTGAGCGAGCCGCTGCGGGTGACGGCCAGCGTGTACATCCCGGCGCACGGGCGGCTGGTGTGCGGCCGCGAGGACGGCAGCATCGTCATCGTGCCGGCCACGCAGACCGCCATCGTCCAGCTGCTGCAGGGGGAGCACATGCTGCGCAGAGGTACGGCCGCCGCCTGGGCGGGGCCGCAGATGCTTTGGCTGAGTGAGCAGGAGTTGTTTTATGGCGCAAATCCTCTCAATCCCGTGATGTTCTGTTACACGGTGAGCATCCCGGGTGGTAACAATGGAGTTGATCGCCCAGCCAAGGTCCACTGGAAAGCCTTGGATATTTCCCCTGGGTGTTTCTGAGATGCAGCAGCAAAGATGTGGCAGGGGACATGTGTCTCCTCTGGAATTGTTTGTGGCACTGGGTATTGTACCAGTGGGAGTCCCCTTGGGAAAATAGTTCATCCACCCGGATTCCTCTGTATCCAAGAGTTGTACTTGGGCTGCCCTTGGATATTTGGGTATAACGTTGTAACTGTGATCAGAGTTGCAGAACAAATATTTGGAGGTAGATTCTTCCTAGTGCTGGTACATAAAGAAGTGTCAATATTTGGAAATGCACCTCAGGGCTTGTCCGTTTTGTACAAGGCTGTGGGCTGCACTGGTTCCTCTAGAGAACTGATTTAATTTATATAACTTTATACCAAAATGATTTTTTCTTAATGTAAAAAAATGCTAATATTAAAAACAGGGTTAATTCTCTAAGAACATGAATTGCAGAGAGTCTGGTTTTTTTAATCAAGAGCAGCATCTTGGATTGCTGACTGTTCTGCTGAATTCTGGTTTTTCTCCCTTTTTTTCTCCCTTCGCCCCTCTCACCCCAATCGCAGGTTGGCCGCCCCACCGGACGCTGCGAGGCCACCGGAACAAAATCACGTGTTTGCTGTACCCTCACCAGGTCTCCTCCCGCTACGACCAGCGGTACCTGATCTCGGGAGGGGTGGACTTCTCCGTCATCATCTGGGATATCTTCTCGGGAGAGATGAAGCACATCTTCTGTGTCCACGGCGGAGAGATCACCCAGCTGCTCGTGCCCCCAGAGAACTGCAGTGTGAGTGTGTAGGGGCTTAATTGTTATTATTATGATACTATAATAATTATGATAGTAATGCTGATAATAACATGTATAATCCATGCCAGATATTTTATTATGTATGTTATGTCATATAGTATTATATATAGCATATAGTTATGGATGTCATTTAGTACTATATATAGGATTTAAAACAGGGGGTTTATTGAACTTGCTAAGAATAAATTTTAAAGGCAATTTTGCCTCATACAACGTGGCTGAGTAAGTACAATTTTAGTGAACAAAATGACATTAATTGCATGGAAATCATCTTTTCTCTGATTTTTGTTCGAGAAAATATGGTTTATTCCTGTTTGCTCTTTATGATGTGCGTGAGGATGCATTAAATGGAATTTCTGCTCAGGCAGTTCTGTTTCCAATGAGCGTAACTGTAGGTTGAGGTGCCTGTTGTTGTTTATAAAATAGGTTTTTGGTCACCCTGCTTTGTCCAGTGGGGAAAAGGTTTGTAATAGAAACTCTCCGCATGATGATTAAGATTGTTCTCTTTTTGGTGGTTGTTTTTTAATTAGGCCAGAGTGCAGCACTGCATTTGCTCCGTTGCCAGTGACCACTCGGTGGGCCTGCTGAGCCTGAGGGAGAAGAAGTGCATCATGCTGGCATCCCGCCACCTCTTCCCCATCCAGGTCATCAAGTGGAGGCCTTCTGACGACTACCTGGTGGTGGGGTGCTCCGATGGCTCCGTGTACGTCTGGCAGATGGACACCGGTGAGCTCACAGATGCTGATAATCACTTTTTAGTGCGTGCCAGTATCGCTTTGCTGACAGTCCTGTGGAAGCTGTCTGAGGGGGGAGTTAAAGCCGGGCGATAACACACGAAGGGTTTTACGCCGATGCTGCGAGGAGGTGTTTTCACCCTGTGGTATATGGGGCGTTGCGAGTTGTTCCCACAGGAAGTCAGGCTCTCCCACACCTCGCAGGTGCCCTGGACAGGTGTGTGATGGGCATCACGGCGGTGGAGATCCTGAACGCGTGTGACGAGGCCGTGCCCGCCGCCGTGGACGCGCTGAGCCACCCGGCCGTGAACCTGAAGCAGGCCATGACGCGCCGCAGCCTGGCCGCCCTCAAGAACGTGGCCCACCAGAAGCTCCAGACCCTGGCCACCAACCTGCTGGCGTCCGAGGCCTCGGATAAGGTCAGTGGGGGACAGCACCTGGAGCGTCTGTTTCCGGAAAGGAATAAAACATGGCAAGTCTCTGTCAGAATCTGGAATCGAGGAGTCTTTCAGGTTGGAAAAGCACTCCAACAGCACTGAGTGTTCAGCACTGTTCCCACCACTAACCCCTACTGCCAAGTGCCACATCCACACAGCTTTTATATCCCCCCAGGGCTGGGGACTCCACCTCTGCCCTGGGCAGCTGTGCCAGGGCTGGACAGCCCTTTCCATGAGGGAATGTTCCCAATTTCCAAATGTTTCCAAAGGGAATGTTCTGGGCTGTGGCCAGCAGAGGGCAGCACTGCTCCACTCCCGGCTTCTCCCGGTCGTCCCTTCCTTTACCTTCTGCTGTTCTGTCGTGTCTGGAAAGACATCTCCCTTAGTGAGAACATTCCTTAGAACACCAGCACCAGCACCCACAAGTGATGCAGTAACTGCACATCTGCGTGAATTTGAGTAGCTTATTCTGCAACAGCATAAATTGATTCTATAGTTCAGTCTCCAAATCTGAAATATTCCATATGTTTTAAGCTTAATAACAAAAGACTGGATTTTTGTTGTTCCTTGGAATATAGCTGATCTTGTAGAATTCAGGAGAGAGAAATGTGAACTTGTGTCTTACATGGAGAACTTTATTTACCCACAGATGTCTGTGAGTTGGATTTCTGTGTTTTGAGGGTGTGAGTTTTGAACTTGGATCAAAGGGTTTCTCAATAGGAATTTCAATTTGTTCTCTTGTTCTTCCAGGGGAATTTACCGAAATACTCCCATAACTCCCTGATGGTTCAGGCTATCAAGACCAACCTGACAGACCCAGACATCCACGTGCTGTTCTTTGATGTGGAGGCCCTGATTATCCAGCTGCTGACCGAGGAGGCCTCCCGGCCCAACACCGCCCTCATCTCCCCAGAGAACCTCCAGAAAGCCTCCGGGGGCTCTGACAAGGGAGGCTCCTTCCTCACTGGCAAACGGGCAGCCGTGCTCTTCCAGCAGGTCAAGGAAACCATCAAGGAGAACATCAAAGAGCACCTTCTGGACGACGAGGACGAGGATGAGGACGCCCTCAGGCAGCGCAGGGAAGACGGCGACCCGGAATATCGCTCCAGCAAATCCAAACCCTTGACTCTGTTGGAGTACAACCTCACCATGGACACGGCCAAGCTGTTCATGTCCTGCCTGCACGCCTGGGGCCTGAACTCCGTGCTGGATGAGCTGTGCCTGGATCGCCTCGGCATGCTGAAGCCGCACTGCTCCGTGTCCTTCGGCCTCGTGTCCAGGGGAGGCCACATGTCCCTGATGCTCCCTGGCTACAACCAGCCCGTGGGCAGAGCGGCCCGTGACAGCGGGGAGCTGGGCAGGAAGATGTCTGTCACGGAGGGGCTGGGCAAGGGCACCTACGGCGTGTCCCGCGCCGTCACCACCCAGCACCTGCTCTCCGTCATCTCCCTGGCCAACACCCTGATGAGCATGACCAACGCCACCTTCATCGGGGACCACATGAAGAAAGGTCCCACCAGGTACAGCAAACATCACTGGGCAGCTGGCAGCTGTTAACAGGGCCTGCCTGAATTAGCATCATATTTTGAGTATTTCTGCTGTGGGATTGGTGTGTTTGGTGTATTTTCCACCAGAAATCCTTTGGTGGTGTAACTGATGTGCCTCCTCATGGATGTTTTGTGTTTGTCTCTCCATGGGTATTTTGTATTTAGGCCACCCAGGCCCGGCACCCCGGAGATGGCCAGAGTGAAGCCACCCCCTCCCATTTCCAGCCATGCAGCACAAGGACAAATTAAACAAGGTAAGTAGTATTTGGAACCACTGGATCTGTCCTTCCAGCTCCTGACACCAGATTTATCTCCTGGTCATCCAGCATCACAATACTGTTGGGTTATACATGGGAGGGAAAAGTAGTGCAATATTGTAATATTAAAAAGGTAGTGCAGCAGTGTAATATCAACCTAGATACAGTTACTAATGATTAAGAACTTTTTAAGAATCATTACAAGGTGCTGATTCTGCCATGAAGTCATTCCCTGACAAGGAATCGTTGCATATTGATCCCAGCTCAGTGTCGCTCACTCCTGGTTGGAACTACTCACATTGTTAGAGCAGGAACAACTCCAGCAAACCCAGGCAAAACAATTCCGGAGTGAAGCTTTAATTTCAGGCTGGGGTGGGATTTACAATTGCTTTTAAAATTGCTATTTTCCCTGAAATAAGCGGCTTTTTGGATACACCTACTGCGAGTGGGGTTGGAAGGGATTCACTCCATCACCCTGCCCACGTGCCGTTGGTGTGGGAAGGCTGGAAGAGGGAGGTGGGATGCAGATGTCCCCCGGTGACAAAAGCCTGCAAAGCAAACAGCCCATTCCAGAGACAATGCCTGATCCGTCCGGGAGCTTGATCCCATTGTTGTTCTGCAACGGAATAAAAGGGAGGGATTAGCGGGAGGATGCTTGTGCAGGACATCTGCTGGGGGGCTGCAGGAGGAAGTGGCAGCAGTGACCTGCCGGTCCCCACGGTGACCTCGGCATGTGCAGCCCATGGGATAATTATTCCGTGGGATAATGCCGGAGTCACGGAGCATTCGTGGCAGGATAATGCTTGGAACGACCTAGAAATCACATTCACACCGAGAGATGACGATCCTCAAGGACTCTCAAGGGGTGGATGTGGCCCCTGGGCTCGGGGTAGTGCTGGACACCGTGGTTAGGGTGTGGTGGGGCTGGTTCCTGGTTGGATTTGATGATCTCCAAGGTCTTTTCCAACCGTAACAAATTCTCAGTGAAATGAGAATGTCCAAGATAAATGTCACTGGTTTGCGTGCCAGGCCTGAATTTGTGTCCTTCTCCTTTAGGATTTTAGGCCTTTCTTTGGTATAAACTTACAATTATTCCCCTGGAGACCCATTTAAAAATTAACTTAGATTCCAGCTAACCTTCAGGAATTCATGCTGGGACATCTTGGAGTGACAGGTAGGGCAGCCCAGGTTCATTAAGAGTTACTTTTTGGGCCCTTAACGAGTAGTACAAATCCCAAATCTGTGGAAATATGGGAAAAGCATGAGAAGAAGCAGCCCAACTGCTGTTTTTATAGCTTATAGTCAAACCAAGTGCACCTGTCTAAAGACATATTTAAAATCACTTTATTTCCAGGGATTTTTGTTTTTTGTGAACATCCAAGTCTCTCTTACTGTCTCCATGTTCCTCTGCAGTTGCATGTCTGCCTCTCACTTCTTGGAAAACCTGGAATTCTCATTAAGTTGAATATTATTTTTTCAGTTGAATCTTATTTTTTCAGTTGAATATTTTAAGTTGAATATTCTCATTAAGTTGAAAATTTCAGTTGGAAGTTGTTTCCATTCTCCAGTGATACTAACCCGTTTTTCTGCAGCTGCTTTCCTCACTTTCCTCTTTTTTTATCTCTTTTATTCCTTCTTTGCTCTGCAAGTTGCTCCTGCTGCTCCTTCTAACACGGAATCTGGGCACTCTGACACTGCTCCTCCTTTACATTCCTGTTTCTTAGTCAATGAAGGTATTCCTTCCTCACTTTTCTATTTACCCTTTACCTTCAGCTAAAATCCTTTATCATTGCTATGACATTTTTAATTTGATTTATAGAGGAATTTTTCTTTGCCAGTGGGGTACCTGAGTATGGGTTTGCCCTCTGAGCTTCTCTTAACAAGCTCCTGCAAATGAACCAGAGAAAATCGGTTTCACATCATTTAAATCTGATTTTTGGCATTTAGGAAGACTTGGGGTGTATTTAAACTGCTTGGGGTTGGTGGTGAGATGAGTTTGGTCTAAGAAATACTTACTGTGTTTGAGAAGAATGTCTTTCTGCACAACACCCTGTGGGCAAGTTGCTTTAAATCAGAATTTTTAGTGGTAGTGTATAAATTCTTACTTCTTTAACTGGAAATTCCTCTTTTAGTCCTTTTTTTGAAGGGAAATTGATATAATTTCTTCAGCACCAGGAAGCGCTTGATTGGTGAAAATACTCAGATTTTTGTGCCCAATATTGCTGAGAAATCAAAAATTGTAGATTTATATGTTCACCTGAAGTATTTTTGCAGTCAGTGAGATATTGAATGTAATATTAAATATATAGTAATATATTATTAAATAGTTGTTGCCCATGGAGTATTTCAGCAGCATCTGTACTCACTGTGCAGTTGAGCTCCATGTTTCTCTCTGCTGGTTTGAACTACTCACTATTGCAGACCTGTAGCAGGAATTCACCTGGAGTAAGCGTCTCAAAATAAGATTTAGGTGGAAAAATGAGGATACAGGCCAACTGTGCTGGGCTATATTTGCATAAATCAGGACAAAAATTAAGATCAGGACAGAAAATTCCATGTAATCCCTAAGGGGATAACTCCTGAGTGTGCTGTAATTTATCGATATCCCTGCTCCAGGTAGGAGGTGAAATAGGGGGATAAGGACAGCTTGCTCCGGTGTGTTCCAGCCCTCTTCCCGGTGTTTTCCAGGCTGGAGCCAGCTGGCTGCCATGCACTGCGTGATGCTCCCGGACCTGCTGGGGCTGGATAAATTCCGGCCTCCTCTGCTGGAGATGCTGGCGCGCCGCTGGCAGGATCGCTGCTTGGAGGTCAGTGCAGCCCTTGTATTTCGGGCTTTGTGTTGTGTTTTACAGATTCCTCTCATGTATAAAGAAATTATTTTCTGCCCCGAGTGCTGCAGTTTTTGTTTCCAACGCGTTGGGTGACTTTTGGCGCCGTGGAGGGAGCGCTGTGTAAATCCAGCTGTGTGTGTTGTGCCTCGGGGGTGCTGTGTGGGTGCTGTGTGGGTGCTGTGTGGGTGCTGTGTGGGTGCTGTGTGTGTGCTGGCCCCAGCCCCGCCTGGTGTGGGGTGCTGTGGGACTCAGGGCCGTTCCCTGCAGGTGCGGGAGGCGGCGCAGGCGCTGCTGCTGGCGGAGCTGCGGCGCATCGAGCAGGCGGGACGCAAGGAGACCATCGACGCCTGGGCCCCCTACCTGCCCCAGTACATGGACAGCGTCATCTCCCGTAAGGAACGGGGCAAACTGCCGGCAGCCCGGCCGAGGGGGGCACGGGGTGACAGGGTTGAGTGTCTTGGGCAAGGCTGGACTTCCAGGAGCACAGAGCAAGGCAATATTTGAGTTAATGAAATGAAGTATAGGTGGTGCGGTAAATAATTTTCCCAAATCCGTGATCTGTTGTTTCCTCCAGCTGGAGTGACCACAGAAGCCATTCAGACTGGCACTGCCAGCCCAGATTCCGTGGGAACAGAAGCAAAAGTGCAGGAGGAGGAGCAGGATCTGGTCGATGACGACATTGCAGCAGGTGAGCATTAGTTGAATTATTGTCTGTATTGTAATAGGTTTGGAGCCCTTCAATCTGCCCACAACCAACATTCAGCTTGTAGTTCTGGAGGAATAATGACCTCACATGATTCTTTACAGTTATCCCTTAAACAATTTCTTTTGGGGGAAAATCTGATCTAAGGGTGCTGCCAGCAGTATCCTGAATTTCGGTTTAAATAATTCACATTTTTCCCAGTTGAGCATGAAATCTCCTGGCTCCAGTGGTCAAAATTTTGTAAGTTGGTAAGTTGGCTTATGCAAAGTGTCTTTTGAATTGCTTTTATTATTATTTTATTGTTCTTACTTTATTAATTTGTAGACCTTCTTATTGTGGCACCACCTAACTGAAGTCCTTTTAAATTGGTTCCTGAAGTGATGTACAATTTAGTTTTTCCGATACTGAGCTGGAGTTTTTAATAATGTCAGTTTTTAACACCGAGCCTCTGGGCTCTGTTGGAAGTTCCCCTCCGCTCCTGGGGCCGGAGCTCTCCGGAGGGGAGCAGCAGGTGCTGTTTCCCATTGCGTCCATCCCGCTTGCAGCCCCCAGAATTCGGGGTGGGGCAGAGCCCCACAACAAACGGCACCATCTGGCAGCCCCAGCCGACAAGCCGGTGGCCCACTGTTCCACACAATGAGGGTGCCACGGGAGACAAAATTCGGGACCAAATTCCTGCTGGGTTGCCCTTTAAGTAGGTTACACCGGAGCCCAGCACATCCGAAATCCCTGTCACTGGGAGTTTGGTGGGAGAGCTGGAAAAGCTTTTAATTTGGATTTAATCACCCACTGGAACCCATCCACCATGTCATGCCCTGCCTATTGTGTGACACTCCCCAAAAGTGGGGGTTTGTCATCCAAAACTCGGTCCCTTTGAGATGCTAATTGGGAAAACACATCCCTGGGAAGGGCTCCATCCCTTACAATTGCAAATGGGATGTCGGTGCTGGGACACGGGCTATTTAACGTGGAAAAGGTAATTTTTATGGGAGTTTTTGTGTGTACTAACAGGACCTCTGAATTTGAGGAAGTATCCAATAGATAATTGCATCCCAATTAACAGAGAATTCAAGTTCCTGCTATTCCAAAGCAGCTGTCCAGGAGGAAACATGAAATTATGTGGAAAACTGTTCCTTTTTCCTACTGAAGGGACTATAACTGGGGAGAAGGGGGTTTTCCAGCGAAGCTGCCGGTGTTGGGAAGCTGTGGGCATCTGCCAGGGAAGCAGATGTCTCCCAGGAAACCCCATTCAGCTCCCTGCTCCCTGCGAGGGGTTACGGGCTGGACATCTGTGGGATCGGCATCTGTGCTCCGGGTGTTCATTAGGGGAGTTCCCAACTCCACAGACCCGCTCTGGGGGCTCAAGGCTCCTTTCTAATTAAGGGAGAAGCGTTGGAGCGGAGTTGGGAGCCAGGAGCTGCCCGGGGTCCATCCCTGGCAGTGTTCCAGGCCAGCCTGGACCATCCTGCTCTAGGGGAAAGTTCCCAACCCATGCAAGGGTGTGGAAGTCTGGAAAAAATCATATTTATGAGGGAAAACTTGGTTCTCTTTGTGTTAAAAACATTTGTCCTGTAGTTTTCCTCCTCTGGCTGCTCCTCCTGTGGGCTTTTTGCAGCTTGGCTGTAGTTTGAGCCGCTCTGACTACTCAAAATTAAACCTTGGGTGTCACTATTTGCTCCGAGTGGTCCTGTTGAAAAGTCTAAAGTTTAAATCACATTCATTTAAGTGTCAAAGATCGTTGGTCTAAAGGCTCTTTAAAATGAGTTTATATTGGCAACGAACAGATCTTTACAGATTTAGATTATTGTCCCTTAAATGTCACTTCTCAGGGATATTTTGCTGCATTAACCTAGTGCTTCAAAAACCAGATAACAGGTGCCTGAAATTCCTGATATTCCCCATTTGAGCAGCACAGGATCCATTTTGTCTCTGCCTGTTTCCCTGGAACAGGCTGCAGCATCCTCACCCATTTTGTGTTCCCACATGCTGCAGCACAGTGAAATATTCCCTCATAAAAGGTACAGCGCAGCAGAAAATTCCAGCAAACTGCAGGAGATCGGAATGGCTGCAGAAATACTCATTTTGTGTGGGGAAGAGCACGTTTTGGACCTGAGATGAAAGAAATGAGGTTGTCATTTGTAATGCAGGAGACACCTCCCAGCATTTAAAGAACTCTGCTTTTAAATTGTCCCCCGTTTAGAATTCCAGAGATTCCAGAGTACTGACTGTGTTGACAGCGTTTGTAGTAAAAACAAGTGATTGGCACAGAACTAAAGCCAGATAAATGTAAACATCATCTTTTTAACAGCCTTTAATAAGCTGTTAATAAGGATGAATAATTAATAAAAAATTCCTTATTGAATCCCAGATCTCTCTAAACAGGGGGAAGACTCCAGTAAAACCAGTCCAAATCTGGATTTCCCATTTGGAATTATGCTGATTATTTTATTCAAATGAATCTGAGAGTAAAACCAATTTAAATTAGAATTGTTTCTAATTTGGTTTTAATATTTCATAGTTCTGGGCTCAGTTATGGAAAGAATGAAAATATTTATTATAGAACGTTATCTCTGAAAGTGTTTGAAATCCAGGCTTGATTTCCCTTCTCATCCGGGTTTTCTGGAGCAGCCCAATGTGAGGGACTATGGAAACAGCACAAATAAAAATGGGGAAAATGATAAGTATTAGATTGCAGAATTCCCGGGCACAGGTAAGGGCTCCTTAACTTCCTGTAGTGCCAGGTTTCTGTGTGTCTCCAGAATGGGCTGCCAGGGCCTCCGGAGAGAAATTCCCCAAATTCCCGCTGGTCTTGGCCCTTCCAGGCAGGAACTTCAGCTCCGAGGAGAGGCTCCCAAAGTGCCTTCAGTGCTGGGCCAGCGGAGGGAGCTGTGGATGCAGGAATGGCTGCACTTCCAGGCAATCCCAGTACTTTTACAGCAGGAGGCTGGTAATGAGTAAGCACAGGTTTTATAGGCTTGGGTATAATATTTTCCTCTTTTCCTTCGTTTTCCTCATCACACTTACTGTTATTTCTTGCTGCTGTTTCGCAATCCTGATTTATTTTGAGCCGGTCCTGCAGACTCTGTGCTCAGCAAATAATTTTATCCACTCTATCCATTTGAACTCTGTATTTCTGATATCCCTGTATTCCCACAATACTTATTCTGTGCACATGGAATGGTGTAACTAAATCCCAGTGCTGGGAATTAGGGGGTGTAACTAAACCCTGAGCTGGGTTGGGTTGGCACCACCGGGGGACTCTCCAGGACTCTCCGTGGCCATGGACGTGGTTTTGTTGGATCAGGATCCCCGTGGTTTGGATTTTATGTTTCATAGAGCTAACTGGGTCTGACCCCTGCTCCTCCGAGCTGGAGTAGCTACTGCAGGCTGGGAATACTCCAGGTTTGCACCTGCTGGCAGATACAAAGTACCTGGGCACAGCCCACCTCCCATAAAACCGCCTTAATTCAAATCCATTGATTCCTCTTCCAGTTAAACCTGGAGAACTTCATTTGGCTTTTAATCCTTTTATTGTAAGCTGGGCTGAAATTAATTTTCCCCCGAAGTGTGCAAAGCCAATTAAGGGAGTCAGGGAGGGGAGTGCTCCGAAGTGTTAAGTGCAGCCTGACCTCGTGGCCGCACTCTCCAACCGCGCTGCCAGCGGAGCAATCGATATCCCGCAGCCTCCTAAACAGGGAAATTTGGGAAGATTTCACCTGCCTTTCCAGCGCTTCATCCACCTGCTTCGTGCTGTCTGCTCTGAGCAGTTGTGGGGGTTTAACACCTAAAACTGTGAATGTTTGGGAATATTTGTGCTTATATTTGGGAGCACACACACCCCCCACCGGTTTGTCTTCACCTGAAATGGGGATTTTTCCAGCTGAAATCCCGAAGGTTTTTGTCCTGTTGGCAGCACAGCGTCTGTTTTCCACCCAGACCTATTTGAGGTTATTAATTTTGTCCCAGTGATAGGGTGATCAACCGTCCTGTCAGGAAAATGGATCTGTGTGTCAGCCTCTGCCGTGATTAAAGGGAGCCACGGCACAGGGAGAAAATACCAAGTTTTCATGGCCAAAGGAAAGGGCTCCTCGTCAGGGCATTATTCCAGTGGAAAAAAATACCTCTCAGTTTAGTTGGGGGGAAACCATTCCAATTAACTGGGGGCTTCCTCTAGTTGGGGTTGGTTGGGGTTTAATTTCTTGGAGTATTGGCAGGTTTTTTGGAATTCCTTTCTTTTTGAGGTAGGAAATCCTCTGAGGATCGTGGTGTGGGTCGGATTGAGACAGAGTTTGTGGATTCCCAGCAGTTTGGTTTTGTCCATCTCAGATTAATCTGTGAAAATTTTGCTGGTACAGGTTCTGTGGCCCCAAGAGGTTGTGACTGCCCCATCCCTGGAAGTGTCCAAGGCCAGGTCGGAGGGGGCTTGGAGCGAGCTGGGCTAGTGGGAGGTGTCCCTGCCCGTGTCAGGGGGTGGGACTGAATGAGCTTTAGGGTCCCTTCCCAGCCAAACCATCCCGTGATTCTCCAGGCCCGTGGCTGGGAGGATGCTCCCAGATGCCCGCTCCGGGATCTCCGAAGGGTTAACCTCATCTCTCCGCAATCAGGCGATGGCAGGGGGGAGGCAGGCGATGGCAGGGGGGAGGCAGGCGTGCAGGGGTTTAATTTCCTACTGGAAGCTGCACATGTGTTGGCTTTTCCTTTCTTTGTGGGCCGGAGCGGGGCGGGCGCCCGGCGGGGTCAGCGCCTCGGCTATTGATCCGCATCCCGCCGGCCCTGCTCCCGCAGCTGCTCCGCATTAGGGCACACATCCATAACCCCATAACCCGCGCTCCGCTCGGCCCAGCGGGGACGGCGCCACGTGGGAGCCGCGAGCTCGGAGCGGCACTGGGGCCGATCCATCTCCATCCGAGGGGTCTGGCCCAGCACCCGGAATGGGCTGGGAGCTGCCTGCGGCCCCGGCCATCCCAGGGAACGGGGACCTGTCTGTCCAGGTGTGACAGCCAGCGGGATGTACACGAATGTTAACGAGAACCCGGGATAAACCTCTGTTGGACGGTTCCAACTGTTCCCTTCCCTGCTTTGTTCCAGCCTGTTTTCATCCTTCTTCCTCCGAAGGCAGTTGCTATTGATTTTTTCCTTTCCTTTTTTTTCCCTCCCTTCCCATTGTTAAGCTTTCCCTTGTTTTTTTCTCTCCCTTTTAGCTGGCAGGGGTTGCCTGACCACAGCTCCTAAAATTTGGTTCAGTTCCTTGTTTTCCTGTGGAGCCCCACTGATGTCATTAACAGAGACGTCCCATGCGCCTCATTAATTCCCCCTTCGTTAATCCACGCGCCCAATGAGCCTCATCCCATGCCAGGTGGTGCCTCCCAACTCCTCAACCCCTGGGAAGGATTGCAACTTCCTTATTTTTGTACAAAAATGGTAGGGAATTTCCTAGGATGCCAGGAATTAATATAGGTAAAAGTGAGCTTTCTTTGTCAGAAAAAATGACAGCGGTGGTTTCATTCCAATAATTTCTTCTAATATTTTTGTCCATGCTTAAAAATCCTGGTAGTGCTGGAGATGGGATTGAAGTTTTCTTTGTTCAGGTATTTTCTCTGGGAAACACGGTTTGGAATATTAAAGCCAGCCCTCCTTTGTGTTTTAGGGTGTCTCTCGGGTCTCCCCCAGCCCAAGAAGGTCTCCACGTCCTACGAGGAGAGGCGGAAACAAGCCACGGCCATTGTCCTGCTGGGAGTCATCGGGGCAGAGTTCGGAGCGGAAATCGAGCCTCCCAAACTCCTCACCCGGCCCCGGAGCTCCAGCCAGATTCCCGAGGGATTCGGCTTGACCAGCGGCGGATCAAATTATTCCTTGGCCCGGCACACGTGTGAGTACCCCGAGCACTGCGTTCCCTGGCTTGGTGAGGGGGGTACAAACTGCTTCGTTTAAATTCCCTTTCCACTGGAAAAGAGAAAGGCTAGGAATTTGGGATGTACAGAATGTACAGTTGCCAAGGAATCGGTGCTGATGGAGCTGCTGGAATTCTGACAACCTTTATTCTCCTCCCAGGTAAACCAGAGCACTTAGCCTACATTTATTTAATTTGCTCTCATTTATTTCTCCTGGAATAACCAGGAGCAGGGACACTTTCCACTAGCCCAGGTTGCTCCAAACCCCATCCAGCCTAGCCTGGAACACTTCCAGGGATGGGGAATCCATAAAATACAGGGTATTTCTCTGTGTTCCAGTGACATGGAATTGTGATCATGCCTTTTGGAGAGGGTGGAATCCTCTAGAAATCCCCACCGTGCCCTTGCTGACACCTGCATTAATCACTGGTTCCCTCACAACTCGTTCCCAGAGCTATTCCAGATAAAACGCCTCCCCCCAGGAACTGCTCGTTGCAGATGCCCCACGTCCCCCCAGAAGTGCAGCTAATGCCGTGTTCACGGAGTTAATGGGCTGGGAAATCCGACTGCCGCGTCCTGAATATGGAAAAGCGGCTTCCATGGCTAATTCAGTGGATTTCCCGGGCAGCTGCCGTGGGTGCCGTTATTAATGAGCAGTTCCTTGCCCTTTCACTCTGGCGGTGTCGCAGGGACGGCGCCCTGGCAGCTCCCAGTTATTTATATCTCCCGTGTATTGACTCACCCCTCATTCCACAGGGAATTTTGGGCTGTCCACACTCCCACACCCCTGCAGCCACTCCAGCTTTGCTGCGTTCTGGACTAGCTAAGCCAGCCAGCGGTTTGGTTCCCAACTCAGACCCCTGCTACCATCATGGTGGCTGCAACCGTCAGCCCAAATTTCCAGCAGGGGAAGCAAGGGGAATTTCTCGGCAAAAATTAGGGAAAGCAGCTCAGTGATTTCATGTAACCAGTGGATTGGTGGCTGGACATGGTGTCAGAGATGCAGGAAGCTACTAGGTGTGTCCCTAAAATCCTCCAGTGATCCTCTCCTGGGTTGTTGATGAAAGCAGCTCTGGGGTTGGTTCTTAATGTCTTTTTATAAGGGGATATTAAAGGGAAGTAGCGAAGCTGCTTGTCCAGGGCTGCACGTCCTGCAGGATCTGCCCAGCCCCGCTCCACCGAGCTTTTCCAGGGCTAATTACCTCGTTGCTGCGCTGCCTCTAATGTGACATGTTTATTGCCCTAACGAACAACTCATTAGCTGCGGTGATGTTTTTGTCAATATTAATTCCTTCGGTTAAGCCAAGTCAAAGCTTTAAACAAAGATGTCCCGGCTGAGAAACGGGCGGGTTCGGGTTAGTCCGGCTCGTGCTCTGCACAAGGCAGCTGTGAGCAGCAGGGAAAAGCTGGGAGTATTTCATCGGAGTCACAGTTGAGGAGTCACACTTTTAGTGAGGTTTTAGAGTTGGGACATAAAACTGACACTTCTGGGTGTTGTCAGGGTTGGTTGGTGTGAATCTCATGGAAAACGTGTCTGTTGGCTTTTCCCAATCCTGAAAACAACAGGAGGTTTGTTAAATAAAGGAAACAAGGAACTCATTGAGGACAGTGCAGGAAAAACCTGATAAAATCAGTAATTATCTTTATCAGGAGGTGTGTTGTTAGGAGGTAACAAATAATGATGAGGAGATAATAATAAACTATCTGTAATGGCAAGTGTTGCTGCTACACATATATAATTAATTTTATTAAAACATAGACGATGAAATGAAATATTAATAATGTTTCCTCAATATGCAGAACCTGGATCAGGATTCAGGATTGTTGAAGTTGTTTGGGATGTTGTTTCTCTCCCCCACGAGCTCTATTTCTCAGAACTGTTTAGAATTGTGGGCTTAACATTTTTTTTTCCCCAAACAATTCTATTTCTTGTGTAGTGAAAATATTATGTTTGAGGCTCAGCACTGGCACAGGTTGCCCAGAGAGGTTGTGGATTCCCCGTCTCTGGAAGTGTTCCAGGGCAGGTTGGACAGGGCTTGGAGCAGCCTGGGCTAGCGGAAGGTGTCCCTGCCCGTGGCAGGGGGTGGAACCAGAGGGGTTGTGAAGTTCCTTCCCAGTCAGTCCATTGTGGGGTTCCATGACTCAGTCAGGGCCCTGGGTTGTGTCTCGGGCCCAGCTTGCCAGTGGCAGGGGCTGGGTGGGACTGTGCTCCTGCCCGGCGAGGCTTTGGAGCCGCGGCAGTGCCGGTGAGGGCAGTGCCGGTGAGGGCAGTGCCGGTGAGGGCAGTGCCGGTGCCACCGTGTCCCGCTGTGCCCCCAGGCAAGGCGCTGACATTCCTGCTGCTGCAGCCGCCCAGCCCGAAGCTGCCTGCGCACAGCACCATCCGCAGGACCGCCATCGACCTCATCGGCCGCGGCTTTACCGTGTGGGAGCCCTACATGGACGTGTCGGCCGTGCTCATGGGGCTGCTGGAGCTCTGCGCCGACGCCGAGAAGCAGCTGGCCAAGTAGGTACCTCGGGCACTGGCTGTTCCCTCCCCTGCAGCCAGGGGATCGAGTCCTGGGGCTGTGGTGCTTGGCAGGACGCTGGGGAGAAATCCCTGCCTGTGAGCGGTGAGGCCCTGGCACAGACTGCCCCATCCCTGCAAGTGTCCAAGGCCTGGAGCAGCCTGGTGGGAGGTGTCCCTGCCCATGGCAGTGAGATGATCCTTAAAATCCCTCCCAGCCCAAACCATTCCATGAAGGATTTGTTGATAACACATGGATTTTAAATACCACCTGCAACAAGGAGCTGCCCGGGGTTATTTTAATCCCATGGATGTCTTCACATCCGTCTGTGGAGCTCTTAAGGGTTTTGACCTTATTCTAAGGCAGATCTCACCCATTTTATAGAAGTTATAATTTCCTCATGATACTAAGAACGAATCCATGCAGTGTGTTAATGAAGAAATGTGGACAAATTGGATTACCATTGTTTCTTGTCTGAACTCCAATTACTCCTTGTAGTGTGACAAAAGCCACCACCACGTCTGCCCTTCCCAAAGCCTCTCCTGAGCCCCTTTATGTAAACCCCAACTTCCCAGCGCCCAAGTGAGCACAGTCCTTTTCCTCGTGTGATTCCACCCTTAGCTGTCGGGAAGATTAGTCTGGCTCTCCCTCCAAGGAGTCGGGAATAAATGAAGGGATCAGCGTGGAGCCTTGAGGAACCCGCCGCAATTTTCCTCATGATAAATTGCATAATAAGCGCGAAAGTGTTTTGCTTATTAATCCATAACAAGATTTAGATTGAAAATGGCCTGTTACATTCCTGACGGATCCAGGACGGAGGGAGATGGAAAGGAACGGAGCAACAATGTGTGCAGGGGGTTAAGTGTGGCTCTCACCCTCCGGAGCCCTGTGGAGCTGCCTCTTTGTGCCTGATTTGCCGTGGACACAATAACGGCACGCAGCTCCTGCATGTTTTATCCGGGAGCTTTTATCTCCAGCTCCTGCTTTTAGATGTATATTAAAAAAAAATCACGTTTATTGACCAGGAAAACGAGTGGGTTTCTTTTTTTTCCCTGCTGAATTTAAGGAATATCCAGGCTGGCAGATAAAACTCGAGGGTTTGTAACTCCACCACTTGCCCAGTTCATCCCAGTCCCCGAAAGTTAGACTGTGCTGAAGGAAACTGCTCGGTTGTGATGATTAGGAGTGTTTTCCCAGCATTTTTAGGCTTTGTCTTGGCACAGATGAGGGTAGGAATCATTTTGGGCTGGATTTTTGCTTTTTCAAATAGTGTTTGATATAGGTTCTCATGCAATGGTTTGGGTTGGGAGGGATTTTAAGGATCATCCAGTGCCACCCCCTGCCACAGGCAGGGTCACCTTCCACTAGTCCAGGTTGCTCCGAGGCCTATCCAACCTGACCTTGGACACTTCCAGGGATGTGGCAGCCACAGCTTCTCTGGGCAACCTGTGGGAGGGTTTCCTTCTCCTTCTCTGTGCTCCCCTACTGATTTTGTTGGGGAAAAGAGTAACAGGAATTTACAAACCCAGCTAGTTGGAAGGTGTCCCTTCCCATGGCAGGGGGTTGGACTGGTGATCTTTAAGGCCCCTTACAACCCAAACCCGTTGGTGATTCCACGATTTCTGTGTTTGGGGAATTTTTAGGTAATGTACAGGGCATGTAGAGATTTGGGTTTTGCTTAATGGAGTTGTTGGGTCCTTACTGCCTTATTGCTTCTTGCTTTTATCTTTGTCACAGCAAGTAAAAGCCTTGAATTAAAGAGAATTTCCCTGACCAGAGGATTTCTCAGCCTGTGTTTCAAATACTGTAAAAGACCAAACCATAAATCCTTGGGAAGACGCTCCGGGCTGGCCTCTCCCTCCTTGGGTGATATGTATTCAGCACATACAGATAATTTGTTAACAAGGCCTTTTCCCCACTTTGGACAGATGCACTCACTGTTTTCAATCTTCATGGTTAATTATTCGATTTGGGGTTGATGCAGGAACACCCTGACTCCTAATCACTGCTCATTGTTGGGAGTCCATTATCCTGGAACTGTCGGAGTGCTCCCGGTGACCTTGAACTGACATTATAAGCTGGTTCTAATCTTTTCACTCTATATTTCTAATGCTCCTTTTCTTTGTCCCTGCCTTTGTCCCGGCCCTGTGTTTAGCATCACAATGGGGCTGCCCCTGAGCCCGGCGGCCGACTCGGCGCGCTCGGCCCGGCACGCGCTGTCCCTCATCGCCACAGCCCGCCCGCCCGCCTTCATCACCACCATCGCCAAGGAGGTGAGCGGGGCACCCGCAGCCAGCCAGCCCCAGGAACAGCCCCGGGAGTGCTGGGGGGCCCAGGGAGATCCACCCCCCCCAGACTGGTTCTGTTTGATGAGTCCGGTTTGATTTGTTGAGTCCCGGTTGGAGAAGTTTCCAGAGCACTGTGGAAAATCCTGCTTGTTTCAAGCAGTGCACACGTGACCCTCCAAGTATGAATTCTGATGGAATGGGGACTTTCCCCTGGGGTTTGGAGGATGAGGGGGACAGGAGAGCGCAGGGGGTTGGTGTAGGCCAGGCGTGGTCTGTCCAGGGTGGTGAGCGATGCCAGAGCAGGGGGAGCTCGGCCAGGCCAGAGGACGAGGCGGGACGGTGACCCTGGTGGTGGTGCCAGGGCACGGTTGGGCTGGGTGACCTGGGGGTCTTTTCCAGCCCCGGTGGTCTGAGGTGTGTCCCCTGTCTCTGCAGGTGCACAGGCACACAGCCCTGGCGGCCAACACGCAGTCGCAGCAGAACATCCACACCACCACCCTGGCCCGCGCCAAGGGCGAGATCCTCAGGGTCATCGAGATCCTCATCGACAAGATGCCGACCGACGTCGTGGACCTGCTGGTGGAGGTGAGGCCGAGCTGGTGCTGCAGCCGTGGGGTGTGTGCCTGCAGTCCAGCTGTACAGGTGCTCTCTGCATTGGCTCTTGGATGTGGGGAAGATTTGGTTTATACCGAGTTCATTTTTGAACTTTAAACTGCATCAAATTGCACTGTTGGGGAACAAATCCCCAGGGGAAAAAGGTCAAGGCCAGGTTGGACAGGGCTTGGGGTAACCTGGTCTGCGGGAAGGTGTCCCTGCCCATGGCGGGGGTGGAACTGGATGGGCTTCTCTGCTTTAACTGTGAGACAGAAAATACAAATTGTCAAACTGATTTTCATTTTTGTTTCCAAGGTGATGGACATCATCATGTATTGCCTGGAAGGATCTTTAGTTAAGAAAAAGGGTCTTCAGGAATGTTTTCCAGCCATCTGCAGGTAAGCTGTTCCTCCAGGAATTCTGTGAAGTAAATGATAGGACCACCAGCAGGATGTATTAACTGAGAGTGAAACAGTGTTTTGGATGACACTGACCCTGTAAAACAACAAATAGTAAAATGTGATTTATAAAGCGGGCACATTTCCAGTATCTTTAAACTTGGATAAATATCCCAGTTATCCTCTTTAACTGGTCCAACCAATAAATTCCAATAATCACCTGTCAGCCATAACATCTTAATTTAATAAGCTATTAAAATATTAAATAGTTTCAAGGAAAGAACAATTATCCTGTTGCCAGGTAGGATACTGATGGAGGTGATTTTCCTCCTTCCTGATGCTTTAAAAGGCTTTCCTTAAAGCATAAAAGCAGGGATAAGTGGGAATTAGTGCAAAAACCTCCCTATTCCTGTTGTATATTTATAGCTGTACAGTATTTTTAAAAGTGTTGGCAATTACTGGTAATATTTCCTGTTTATAGCCAGGATAAAAATGATCCAGCACCCACTGACGGGATTGTTGAGCCCAGGGAAAATTGCCATCAGGTTGTAGCAAATGGGGGAATCTCTGGAGAGATTCCAGATGGAAGTGCTGGGACATCATCCTATTGTGAATTCCTGTAATATCCCAGTGTTCCTTTCGCTGTGTTGCCGTGTGTGCTCACCTGCTGTGGTGAAACCATCCAGGTGTGCAGCTCCTCTTCCTCGGATCAGAGGGATAGGAGGAGCGGACTGAGGGGACAGGCCCAGCTGACATCCTTGGGAATGCAGGCACAGGGATGCAAACCTGCACCTCAGCTGCATTTTCCCTTTTTTCCTGCGCAAAAACTAGTGATTTTCTTGCTTTTTATTCTTGATTGGCTTTTTTCCCCGTTCCATCCTGGTTTTCTGCCACGCTGTAGGAGTGTCTGGGACCTGCGTGCGAGCAGTTGCTATGGCACTCTGGGAATCCTGAGGAACGGGGAGATAAATCACTGGAAGATTGGTTGTTTGAGGCCATAAATATGCTCAGCAACATGTTTTTAGGGACTGATTCCAGATATTTCTGGCAGATTTTGGTGTAGGAAAATTTAACTGTAAAATTCCAGTGTAAGTGGAAGCGCAGTCGGCATTTTCACAGGTCTGCTCTCCTTTTGTCAGGGAAGGCACAGTGTTACCCCCAAGGATTTGAATATGCAGTAAGGATTTGGACTCCCTTGGGTTTCCAGGTGTTGAAATTCCTTGGATTTTGCAGTTGGAATTCCAGCTGATACCACGCAGTCACACTGGGCACTAAGGACTATGCCAGGCTTCACCCCAAGGATATTACTGGGTTAGGGAATGTCTTTCTTTTTTCTCTATGCCCATCAAAAATTGATGAGTTTGCATATTTTTCTTTGCACTTCCCTTTTTTCCCCGTTTGATTCTCCCAGGAAATGCCCTGAAGTCACGCAGGGTGCTGGATTGTCATTTAACCATTTGACTTCCAGCTTTACTGAGGGGCTGCAGTACAAAGTGTGTATCCCACGTGGGCATGCAGGGTGATTACCCCGTGGGTTATTCCCAACATTCTGTATCAAATCTGACAGTTAAATGGGATTCCATGGTAACGTATCAAACATCAGGTGTTTTCTTGTGGAATGCTAAGTATTAAACCGGCAGCGGGTGGGTTTTTAAATCCCATCCGTGCTCCAACCCTTCATGAATGATCCAGGGGCATCACAAAGGGGTTTTCCTGCGGTGCAGGCAGGGCAGGCCTCACCTGCTGCCCGTTCCCCTGTGCCGAGCAGGTTCTACATGGTCAGCTATTACGAGCGGAGCCACCGCATCGCCGTGGGAGCTCGGCACGGGTCAGTGGCGCTCTACGACATCCGCACCGGCAAGTGCCAGGTACGTCAATCACGGGGGATTCCTCCCTCCCCTGAAACCCAGCAGCTCTGCACCCACTGAACCACTGTGGGTAACGCCCAGGGGATCAATGGTTTAGTGAAGGACTCGAGGATATAGAGTCCCACTGGCTCCGTTCCCTGGGGCTGCAGATTTTTTTGGGGCTGCTCAGGAGACATGGAATAAGGTGAGGATGGTGTGGCTGAAGAAGTTGTGTCAGTGGAGAAAAGCTGAGAATTTTTATTTCCTTTTGTTACAAAAGTTAAAAAGAAACAGTGAGGGGTTTGGGGTTCCTGAAAACCATTTTTGGGTTGTTTTTAGGAACTGATTGAGAAATGACATGGAATGATGAATAGGATGATGGCTATCATGAATCCCCTTTTTAACAAATAATCAACATTGAACTAGGATAAGGTTTTGTCCAGTAAAATTTACTATATTAGTAAGTGCAGTAAATTAGTAAATTGTGTTCCAAACACATATCTTTTTAATCCATTTTTCCACAATTGGACACAGAGATCAGACCCTCTCTCCTTCCTCCTACACCCTTCCCGAGGGTTGCCGGTGTTGCAGCGTGGGATGGGGCTCGGCAGGGTTTTTGGGATGCTGTTTTCGGCGCTGGGAGCTGGGCAGTGCCCTTCCTGTGCCGGTATTGATTTGCCCTTCAGCTGCTGGCAGCTCCCAGAGATCCCAGGGCCGGGTGTTGATTATCTCCATCTCGGGAGCGGTATTGACCCGGAGCCGCTCGCTGCCGATGGCCCTTGATTTTTCACACCGTCTCCATGACACTCCTAATAAAACAAACCGGCTGATTGCTCCGTGCCTCTGGAAGCCAGCCCGTCCACACCGAGAGCTTTTCCCTCCAGGAGCCACTTTGGAGGTGGTTTTGTCCTCCGTTCCAAGGGGGATCCGTGCCCTGTGCTTGGACTCTGTCCCACATGGCATCGATAATCTGCTGTATTCCCCCCTCACGGTTTCCCCTGCACATATTCTAGGAAAGCTGAAGCTCAGAATTCCTTAAAAAACTAGCTGAGCTTCGGCACAATTTGGGAAATAAATATCTCTAATGTCTGCAGCTGAATCCATGTAGCATTTTCCATTCCTGGAGAGGCAGTGGCTTTGTGACCAGAATATTTATAATGCTTTAAAAACACGGATTCCAAGGCAGATGATGGGAGATGAAGGCTCTGTTGGAGGATTTCCCAGGTGGATGGTGTGTGGAGCAGCCCCCCCGGGAGCTTTGTGCCTCACACAGGTTGTCACTTTTAGGCTGAGCTAAGGCACAGATTTAGAACGGAGTGTGGTTCTCCCTGCTGGAATTCAAAGGGATGTGGGGGGAACAGGTTTGTGGGTGTTCTGTGCTCAGTCCCAGAGGGATGTTCGAGGGGATAAAGGTCTCTCCCAGCCATTCCAGCAGGATTTGGAGCACTCCCGCTGAGCTGTCTGGAACTGAGTCCTGGTTCTCAGGTATTGCAAAGGTTAAACTTTATCAGCTTCCAAAAAAAAAAAGGTCGAACTTCCATCAGCACCTTCCCCCTCCCAACCCGCCGAGCACGATTTGATGATGATTATTGATCCCTTCCCAGCTTTTCCCTCGCTCTGGCCTTGATGTCCGGATAGCGCTGCATCCTGCTAAAATAAGGCTCCATCTTGATCAGGGCTGAGATGAGATGCTGGGATTTGATAAAGATAATTGATGGTTCACAGGGAATTGGCAAACAGTTCCGAGGGCAGGGCGCCAGCTCCACCTGGAAACGCGGCCTTTGTTTTCCCAGTGTCGCACCCCAGGGCCACGGAGCCCAGCCAGACACGCTCGAAGCACAAATGGCAATTTTTATCCCAAAATAAACCACTTAAAATGTCAGAGCAGGCTCAGCTGACGCTCAGGAGGAAGTGTCTTGGAATAACAAGAATATTAGAAGGATTAGGCAGCGTCGTTAAGGTATCGCTCAGAACAAGCTCTGTTTGCCCAGTTAAATATTGGAAGAATATTAAATTCCAACCAAATTATTAATATTTTGCATGAGATTCCTAATTATCAACACACAATCCATAGAATTATTATTTCAAGTTCTTTTCAAGTCAGATAAATTCCTGCTGGGTAACAGAGTCTGGCCCAAAACCCCCCACTTCGTTCCTCTGTACAGGCTGTTTAATTATCTTCTTTTCCTTTAGGAATGTATTTGGGTCTGTAAGGAGAGACTTTGAAATATTCCATTTTTATTGATTAAATCTCGGGGTTCATCATTAATATTTAGAGCTGCGGTTCAGAGATACTTGTAATTTTTGTATCTAAAACCTCGGTCATTTGCACTTGAAGATTAAAGAGAAACATGAGTTATTTTGGGTTTATTTCAAAGCAAGAACTGCTTTTAAGCCTGGGCTGGAATCAATAATGTTTGGTCCTGGGTCCTTCCAGAATTAAAATCCCAGCAATCCGAGCGGTAATTGAATTGTGCAGGGGCTGATTTTATTTCAGTCCTGGATGCCTTGGCAAATTTGTATTTATATGGGAGGCAGAAAATGATTTAATATTCCATTTGGAATGAATAGTGGCTCGGCTTAATTAAGTTTAATTACAGAATAAAAGATGCTGTCCTTGAATATGGTGCTTTAAAGGTGCTTATCCTGCAATCCACACCTGGCACTGCATTTCCAAGTCCAGGGGAGGCAGGAAAACCTGTTAGGGGAAACCCACATCTCTGCATTTCAGGAAGAAGGTAATTATTGAGTATAACCTTAATTGGATGGGCCAAAGCCCTGTTCTGAACATGCCCAGTGACACAGTTAAGGGATTTTTGATTCATTTATTTCATCCTTAAGAAGCAAATCCCATCTACCTTAGGGAAAAAATAATTCCCAGTGTCCTGAGCTGGAAGGGACCTGCATGGATCGTGTGGCTGCCCCATCCCTGGAAGTGTTCAAAGCCAGGCTTGGGGCAACCTGGGCTAATCCAGGGGCAAAAATGAATTTAAAGATATAAATATTGATGTTCTCTCAGTCCACATAGAATTTCCCCTCATTTCCACTGAGTGTTCCTTTAACTGCTCCAGAGCTGAACAGTTTGGAATGAGCAGCAATGCTGTGGGTTTGCTGCACTTCCTCCTGGAAAACACAAGCTGAACACCAAGAAACTCTTGGCTGGAAGGGATTAGCATCAATTAGAGAAGCACTTCCTTTAAATAACAAAGCAGCTGGATTCCCTGAGGGATTTGTACATTTGGAATGTATTGCAGGAGAGTAAAAAGAGCAACAAGTGTTGTACGAATTGATTTTCTACCTTTGTCTCTCCCAAACCTGTTTTATTGACAAGTTTTCCATGCCTGGTAAGTGCTAAGGAGTGGGATGGGGCTAAACAGGGGATCAGCTAATTAAAGGCCCCTTGAAACTGTGCTGATTCCATTCAAGGGGGAGATTTGGGCTTCACCCACCTTTTCCAGGAGGAAAAAATGAATATTTTAATGGGTTCTGAATATATCAGGCTAATTTCAGGTGCAAATGAATAATGAGCAAGTCTTCATCCTTCAGTAACCCAGGGACGGGCACAGGAGCACTGATAATGGGGTTTTCCTAATGCTGATCCAATAGAAAAGGGGATTTTCAGTGAGACATTCATGTGGTGGCTTTTGGACCTTTTCTGGGGGTACCAGTTGTGGGAGAGGAGGTCGTGGGCGAGTGCAGGGCTTCCATTCTGAAAAGTTCCTGTTAAAGACTCATTTATGTTCATAGTCCTGGCAATTCCTTTGGTTTAAAGACTGGATTGGGCAGGGGGTGCATCCCAGGGATGGTTTGATTCACATGTTTGATTCACAAGCCTTCAGCATGCTTACAGGGGTTGGGATGGTGTTTAAGCACGTGCTTAAATCCCTGCTGGTGAGACATTTCCCACATGGCTGTTCTCTCCCCTGCCCAGACCATCCACGGCCACAAAGGACCCATCACCGCCGTGGCATTCGCCCCTGATGGCCGGTACCTCGCCACCTACTCCAACTCTGACAGCCACCTGTCCTTCTGGCAGGTAAGGGCACCTTCCCACCCCTCCTTCCCTGAGGAACTCGGGCTCGGCACTTGGTACATTCACTTCGTGCATTAAACTGCTTCAGGGAGGGAAAAATCCTGAGGGAGAGGCTGGAGGGGGCTTGGGGCAAGCTGAGCTAGTGGAAGGTGTCCCTGCCCTGGCAGGGGGGAGAATGAGATGATCCCTAAAATCCTTCTAGCCCCAACACAAAGAGTTAAACATCCTGCACGTTTAGTTTTCAAATGTGACCTCGTGTGCTGGTGATTTTTCCCTTCCGTGTCC
This sequence comes from Empidonax traillii, assembly GCF_003031625.1. Taxonomy (NCBI): domain Eukaryota; kingdom Metazoa; phylum Chordata; class Aves; order Passeriformes; family Tyrannidae; genus Empidonax; species Empidonax traillii. The sequence goes on along the minus strand of NW_020956655.1, from coordinate 178,906 downwards.
CGTTTGGCACGATTATTAATGCAGGGAAATCGGGAGCATTAGTCATCTTAAAAGGGTTATTACTCAAGATGATTTAAATTGTGAAAATGTCAGCGAGGCTCGCACGCTCCGGCTCCAGATGCTGTGATTTACACCCTCTGACACGAGGAGAGCCGGGGAAAAGGGATGGCTTGGACCTCAGACTGCTCAGGATTCAGGACGTGGCATCAGCAGTAGCACACCTTAAATATCCTGGGGTTTGCCAAGGTCTCCTGGGGATGGGAATCCTGGAGTGGGGAGAAAGGTTGGGAGAGTCATATCTCAGCAGAGTGAGTCAGAGAATCTCATCTTTAAAAACCTGGGGAAAAGGAAATCAGCAGTGTTTGGCCTGTTTTCCAAAGAGCAGAACTCAGTAGATCTCTGGGAGTGTTCAAGGCCAGGCTTGGAGCAATCTGGTCCTAGTGGAAGGTGTCCCTGCCCGTGGAAAGGAGTGGAACGAGATAACCCTTTAGGTCCCTTCCAAACCAAACCATTCCACAATCCTTCTGAGTGGCCTCTGGCTCAGCCTCAGTAAGGGTTTAAGCTCCCTGCTCACGGTGGTCTTGGGGCTGTTTGGGAGGTTTGGGAAGTTAGGGAGGAGCTCCAGGTGTACCTGGAAGCCCCCGGAACACAGATCCCCCGTGTGTGCCGTGCAGATGAACACGTCTCTGCTGGGAAGCATCGGGATGCTGAACTCGGCGCCGCAGCTGCGCTGCATCAAGACGTACCAGGTGCCGCCGGTGCAGCCGGCATCGCCCGGCTCCCACAACGCCCTGCGCCTCGCCCGCCTCATCTGGACCTCCAACCGCAACGTCATCCTCATGGCCCACGACGGCAAGGAGCACCGCTTCATGGTCTAGGTGGGGCCAGGCTGCGCGGGCACCTCTGCCCTCGCTGGGGGCACCGTGGGGGGGGAAAGGAGGGCGGGGAGTGCTGGGGATCTGAGGGGCTGCGGCTGGGCCGGGGGGTCCTGCCCGGCTCTGAGGGGCTGATCCAGGCTCTGAGGGAATCCATGTGATTCTGAGGGCTCATGCCGTCTCTGCTGGCCGGTGACAGTGATCTTTCCTTGCCTGCAGGAGGAAGCAGGTGCCGGCAGGGGAAGAGGGTCCTGGCGTGGCCTGGCAGAGCGGGATCAGCAGCACCTCGTCCCGACCCGCAGCGGCAGCTCCAGCTGAGCCCGGCCCCTCCTCACTGGATGTCATCCAACACCTCTCCCCTCTGGAGCCTCCCAGAATGTCAGTGTTTACCAAACGGCTCGTGTTTACATGGACTTCCTCCCCGTGACCGTGGAATGATGGTGGGTGACGCAGCCCAGAGCCAGGTAACTGCTTGGGAATGGGGAGGGCTGGAATTTGGGAGTACATGGCCTGTGTGGTGATCCCAAGGGGATAAAGTCTCTGTTTCTGAGGGAATTGGAAGTGCTGCTGTGCCCAGTCCAGAAGGAAAAATAATGGTGTAAATAAATAATTTAAAAATATCTTTAAATGGAACAGCAAACTTGGAAAAAAGGAGTATATATATATATAAAGGTGGTTTTTGCTACCAATGCAGGTATTTATTTAAATAAAGGACAAAGAGGAGCCATTTGGGCTGGAGAAATGATCAAAAACTGTGGAAAAAGTGAATTATTGACTGGATATACTGAAATATTTCCGTCAGTAGGAATATTCCTATGTAACACTTACTGTGACTGTGTTTCCTTCTTACATATCTAATTTTGTGGAATATTTAGTGTGAAATTCGCTGGTTTCTGCTCATGGGACAGAGAAGATTCTCTCAAATGCTATTTTACTTAAATGTCTATTTGTCCAGCTTTTCCTTGGCTGCAGAGCTTGGAACTGAGGCTGGCCCTACATGTTAAACTAAAAACGGTACTTAGAGAATCAAAAAAGAATAAAATTAATTTCTCAAATGGCTTGTAAGGATAAAATGCATTTATTTCATTCTTATTGTCAGTTCCTCATGCAGTGCTCAGGTGAGATTTGCAGCCCAGGAGCTCCATATCTATTTACTGTTTTAATTCAAAAGCAGGAAATTCAGACCATTAGGAATGTTGAACCCAAACTGCTGGGAAGTTCCATCTTTCCCGGTGGATATTCCTGGCCCTGTTGTCATTCCAGTGTGAGTTTTCCATGCTGTGTCCATTGTTAACGCTGTGTTAACGTCCTTGTAAATGTAGAGGTGTCCGTGGCTTCCCTGGCAGTTCCCAAGCGAAAGGTGACACGATGGGACACCTGGATGAGAGTGGGGTGATGGAAGTCACCGTGTGACTGGTTCCAGTGTCTGCTTCTCCAGCAATCCGCTCCCCGCCCCGTGTATGGGGTACAATTCCCAGTGTAAATATGCTTGTGGAATAAAACTGAACTGAAACATGTTGGTTTTCATGGGTGTCAGTAAATCCCTGCTGCTGATTTATTGCCCAGTAACTGGAAATCTTTCACTGTTTAAGGAGTTTGTCCCTTTCTGTTTGGAAATGGGCAGGAATGAGAGCAAAGGAATCAACTGGAATAAACAAACCTGAAATAAATAAATAAACAAACCTGAAATAAATAATTAAACCTGAACCGAACACCCCCTGCCGGTCTGTGGGAGGCTCCCGCCCCTCAGGGCTGCGCGAGCCCCCTCTGCGCTGCCCCCTGCTGGGTTGGGGGCGCCTCGCGCCCCTCAGGAATGGGCGGGAAAGGTCCGCGCCCCTCACGGGTGCCTCGGACAGCCGGGCCCGGCGGCCGAGAGCTGAAACCCCGGCGGAGCTGGAATCACAGCGGGGCCGGGCCTGGACGGAGCATGAGGAACAACATCGCCTCCCCAGACACGCCGGGATGTGGGATATGGAGAATCCTGGAACTGCAGAACAGGTACATTCACCTGAGGGCGGGGAGGGGGCGGGAATCAGCGCCGGGATGTGGGATATGGAGAATCCTGGAACTGCAGAACAGGTACATTGACCTGAGGGCGGGGAGGGGGTGGGAATCAGCGCCGAAATTTGGGATACGGAGAAACTTGGAACTGCAGAACAGGTACATTCACCTGAGGGCGGGGAGGGGGCGGGAATCAGCGCCGGGGCTGGCTGGGGCTCGCAGACATTGCTGGACGTGCAAACACCTCTGCAAAGGGCCTTGCCAAGATTCGTGAGGGCGCAGGGAGGGTCCTGCTTGAGGAGTTCGAAATTCATGAGGGGATGTGAGATCATTTGCTGCTGTTAATTTTGGCAGGAGGGCGATGTGTGGTGTGTGCCCTCCGGGAAAGCCTGTTGTTGTGCCCTGTGGTGGCCTGGCAGGGCTGGCCCTCGATGCTGCCCGTGGAGCAGCAGCACGCAGGTCCCTGCCCTCACTGCCCGTGTCTGTGGGAACAGGGTGGGCGTGTTGCTGGGGGCTGGTTTCCTCCTGGAAGGATGGAGGAGAGGGAGCTGTCATGCGGAATCCAAAGCCCTCGCTCATTCTTTCCCTGTCATTTTTAAGGATGATCCATAACGTGTGAACATCACCCGCAATCTAGGCCTAATTGCATTTCTCCAGCGGGCAGGCGGCGCTTCCAAGGAAGCTTAAATGAGCACTTAAGGGATAATGCTCGGAGCGGCTCCGGGGGTGGGGAGGCTCCTCACAGCCAACTCCCCCAGCGCTTTTATCCCGGAGTTATTGGGCCATTATGGGCTACGATTGTCTTTTACTGCCTTGCATTTCTTTGCTGTCAGCCGGGAGGGAAGGGATGTGTAACATGACCCAAAGTGGTCTTGTTTGTTTTAATCTGCTGGTTTAATATCTTATGGCTTCCTGCCATTATCCCTTTCTGCGCCGGACCCTGGAGTCGCTCCCGTAGGTTTGCGTGGAGGCCAAAGGCAGCTCCCAGAGGGTGCAGCCTGTGCAGGCGGAGCTGCCCTTGTCTTGTTCTCTGTGTGGGGGGGGAATCCACAGTGGTTGTTCCCACCCGACCGTCCCACCCTGCTGTGTCGCCGGTCTCCAGTGTTTTTTAGCTCCTGGTTGTTTTCTTTAAGCACCTCCATCCCGCATGTGCTGAAAATACGTATCGGTGGTATTGCAGAAGCTCCTGCTGTTTCCCCCCCCCCCCCAAAGAAATATCCTCTCATCCTGCCCCCTTGGTGCGGGTGTGCAGCATTCCCTGCGGGAATGCCCACAGGGCTTGAAGTGCTGCGGAGCGCTGGGATCAGGGAAGCTGCCGGCACTTCATCTGCAGTCGGGAGGGGCCCGCGCTGTGCTCCCTGCGGGTCCCGCACGGCAGATCATTACTGTCAAGTTCCTCCTGACGGATGGACTGCCGGCACTGCCCGAGGAGGAGGAGGAGGAGGAGGAGGCAGTCCCTCCTCAGGGCTGGGCTGCTCTGCCCTGCAATGCGGGTGAAGGTTTTGGGGGGCACCCCGGGGTCCCCACCACGCTCCGGGGGGGGGGGCAGGGACACCATCCAGCCTGGCTGCCACGGGGTGTTCCTGCACCCCTGCCGTGGAAGTGCTGTTTTGCTGGTTTGTTTTTTATCGCTGGTGACCAATCTGAGGGGCTTAACGCATTTTAAGCTGGAATAATCGTGTGGCCCCTGGCAGGGTTAGTGAGTTGAGGAGAGTTCACAAAAATGAGCTCCAGCGGGGACAGGGAAGTTGATCCCTTCACCCTGGGTACAGAGTCAGCCCTGGACCCCAGTGCCTGGCACTGGGACAAGCTGATGCTGGTACAGCATCCCAGCCCAGCTGCAATCCTGCCACCCACCCAGCTCATCCTTCAGCTTTTTGGCAGCTTAATGAAATGGTCCCATTTCCTTCTCCCAGCTGTGCCCACTGCTAAGTGCCTGCAAAATGCATTCCCGGGAGAACGATCCCGCAAGTGCAATGGAAATGACCCGCCGTGGCTGCATTAGTCTCGGTGTCGCTGCTTTTCCCTCTTTGCTGTGACGGTGATTTTCCCCTCCCGGCGGCTCACGTGCTCCTCTCCCTGCCCTGCAGAGGCTGCTTAGGAAGGGGGCCACAGGATCCCCCTGCACTCCCCAGGCAGAGGGTGAAGGGAAGGAGCCTGGCAGAGCCACGTCCCGGGCTCTGTGACACAGAGTGCTGAGGAGGCACGTCTGCCTTGATCTGCGCCCGTGGCCACTCGGCAGAGTGAAATGAGGCAGGGTAAATTTAATTAATGGCAGAATCTGGCTCAGGGTGAGAGAACAGGGACACAGAGAATGAGCATGAAAACAAATTTTTCAGTAAGTTTATTAACCCCAAGGTGAAACTTGGGTGCCAAGGTTAGATCCCAGATAACAAACCATGCAGTGCCTTGTTGCTGCCCTGGGGATGGGACGTGGAGGTGTCTGTGGGGGTCTGGGGTTCTACTTGTGCCCTCCCCTGGCTCCGGGTGGGCAGAGGGATGGAGCTGGAGAGAACTGGGGTGGAAAAAACCCTGGAAAAAAATAGGAACTTTTGATTGCACAAGGAAGCAAAAGTGTTGTTTTCCTCCTTTATTGAACTTTGGCAAATAATATGTGTGTGTGGGTTTTACATCAATAGCTATAAATAAAACTTTGAAAGCAATGTAATACTTGTCATTGAGATAAAGGACATCTATTGGCACAAATCAGTGAGTAAAAACCCTTTAATGATAAAATAACATTCACTCTTTAGCTACTTTATTTGTCTGAAAAACTCAGCTTACACTCAGTTCAACATATCACCTTCCACAAAGTTAAAAAATGACATAAAATGACATAATAAAATAGACCTTAAATTTCATAATACAAGTACCTTGGCGCATGGCGGGCAGCTGGAGCAGCTCGTGCCCCGCGGTGCCGCTGCCATGGCCTCACATACCCCTTGTTGCCTTTGGACTGAAAAATGCAGGTGTAGGTTTTACAACAGCCGCGTGTCGGTGAGGAGTGGTGGGATCTGCCCAAACCATCCCGGGTCTGCTTATTGCGGAAGAACATGGAAAGCTTTCTGGAAGATTACCCACTGTTACAATCATCAACTGTCTTACAAAAACCCCTGTTTAAAGTTCTTGTATCTGTTACTGTCTTTGGCAGAGAAATAAGGAAAGAAAATAACCCGACTATATTACACAGCTTTCATTATCACCACAACCTACCGAGTAAGGCCAAATAAAAATGTCTCTTTGCACTAATGAAAGCACATCTCTAAAATACCCTTAATGACAGACGATATCAACACTCTACTGACGGACTCAGATGCCTCCTCAGAAGACTGTGGCTCCCCTTTCCCCAGGCCACACTCTTCCACACAGAGTGAAGTGTAGGGAGCAGTTGGTTTGGCTTTATGTGCAGTGTGACCCGGGGCTGGGGGGGACAGCAGGGCTCGGGAGCTGCCCCCGGGGGGAAAACACAACCCAGTCAGAAATGGGGGCTCGAGCCTGAATCCGGCTGGTGACACGGGGGACAAAGCAAAGGGTATAAAGAGGTATAAAGCACCGTAGCAAACACCTCTGACCCCAGGGCAGAGGGGGTGAGCGAGGGGCTGCTCCCTCCAGCAGGAGCAGCGCGGGGGCCCATCCCAGGCCTGTCCGCAGGGACAGGGGACGTGGCTGGGACAGCTGCTGATCCCACACTCGTGTGTCCTGCCGGGCACCTGTGCTGGCACAGCAGGCACTGGGCAGGAGTCACAGGTGAGGCCAGGGATGGGCGCCCACCGTGTCCAGAGCCTGAGCCCCCACCCTGGCTGGCCCCCCCCATGCCCCAGGGCTGCCATAAAGCCAAAGGAACTCCTGATCCTGGGGAAAAACGCACAGTTGGCTCCGTGGATTTTCACCTGACTGAACAATCGAATTGGCTGGGAAGAAGCTGCCACTTGGCCCAACTTCTCCTCAAATTGCAGTTTCATTGAACTGGAGTTGAATTTGGCCTGTTTAACACACGGGCAGCGCAGAGCTGGTGGAACACCAGCCCTGAGCAGCAGTGACCCCCACGGGGCACAACTGGCCGTGTTTTCCCAGTGTCAATGCAAACACAACTGCGCCATGACTGCGAACGGGTAACAGGCTCCATGCATAAATAAATACCACCAACAGAAAGACCTCATCCCAAACCCAAAGGAATAAGTTGCCATTAAGAACCACGATGCATCACACTGCTAAGGGTTTGCCTCATGCATAAACATGGGAGTGCTGATTGGCAGTTGCTAATTATAATTATAACACTACACCGTCACACAGGACAATCAGCTCTTCAGACCAAGTAGCACAAATGTAGAAAATAATCCTTTTTTTTTTCCTCATTTTTCTTTTTTTTTTCCCCTTTTTTTTCCTTTTTTTTTTCCCCCCCAACAGAGCAAATGAACACAGATTGTTTCTTCAGCAAAATATGAAACTGTAAACTTTGGGCTCATTCTGCAACTTTTCCCCAATCCATAATAACAAAAGAAAACCCAAGGGGAAGAAAGACTGACGTACATTTTTAAGCGCACCTTCTCCGTCTAGTACAAAAGCACAACCTAAAACGTATAAAGCTTTTTTCTTCTCTTTTTTCTTTTTTTTTTTTTTTAAATCACAGTTACCAAAAAGAAACAGTGAATAATTTATTACATACGCTATAATAACATTACTCTAAACAGCTACTCTCTATGAGGTATATCTGAGAAAACTCGGTGAGGGATTGCACGGTCTGCGTTGCCAACATGCCCAGTTTGTAATAAAGCTTTGGAACCATGGAGAGAGAGAGATCGGGGAGAGGGAGGAGGAGGAGGAGGAGAGCCTTTGGTATTTTCAGGAGTCTGTTCTTTGCAGGGCTGCATTGCAAAGCACCACAGTACAAAGCCCACCAGGTACGATTCAGCGGCCCAGTTAAGCTGAGGTATTCACAGGAAGAATAAAAAAAAGCACAGAGAGGTCTAGACTGGCAAAACGGTTGCTTTGGTTCAAGCAAGGCACTCGTCCCGTGGTAACGTCACTCTGCAGTGAAGCTGAGTCTGGTGGGACCCTGCAGGACCTGCCAGCTCTGGGGACGGTCTGTGTCCGAGGGCACCGGGAGCGGCGGCTCCCCCGCCCGCAAGGCATCCTGAGATTATTATAGCTTTGTATTGAAGGAACAGAGAGAGAGAGAGAGAGAGAGAGAGAGAGAAGCACACTTGTCACATCCTACCGCTTCCAACACAGACCTAAAGCCCAAAAGAAACACAAAATAAAAGGCAACACTTAATGAAAGCGGAGCGTTTGTGTTGAGCTGCCGGTAACCTCTGTGAATCCAAGGGCATGGCTCAGGCACATTCCTTAGGGAAAGGCCCTGCAGCAGCTGGGCTGGGGCCTGGGGGGAGCCCAGGGGCACAGAGCAGCGGGGAGAGCGAGCAGAGCCCAGGGGTGGATTCAGCTCCTCCGAGTGTCGGTTCAGTCACATAAACAGGATAAACCAGGCTGCAAGACCCAGATGCCAAAGGGCACTGCTAATTCCCCAGCCAACCAACCAACTTGGAAATAACCACTCAGGAGCGTGATGCTAATGGAGCTTAATGTAGCCTCGCTTCATTGCTAACTTGAGAAAAGTAATTAATTGATTTTTATCTGAAAACTGTAATTGTAAACAACAACCAAAGGTGAGGAGGAGGAGGGAGCAGCCCCTGGATCTGCTGTGCCCGCCGGGCCAGGTCCCCATGGAGGGCACGGGGCAGGAGAACCCCCTCCCTGGAGCGCAGGAGAGCCCTGGGCTCTGCTCACCCCCAGCCCGGCCCGTGGGCTCTGCTCAGGCAGGTAAATAATAATTAGTGATGCTAATTGCTGCTGCAAATGCACCCTGCAATGGCTCAGGGGCACCTGCAGAGCCTTCCCCCAGGGAATGTCCCACGGACACAGCCTGGATTCACCTCCAGGTCAGCACAAGCACTCCCGGCCGGGACCTGGCGCGGGCACAGCTCCACAGCTCCAAACGCTTAGGCTGGCAGGAAGGCAAAGGGAACACAGAAAAGGGCGTCACCAGAACTGGCAGCTTCCAGGGAAGCGTTTCTTTGGGAATCTGGGCTCAGCTGAACGTTACTGAGGGTAGGAGAGGACGGTGGGAGCTGTCAGAGAGCACAAGCAGAATGCAGACCGCACAGAGAAAGAAATCTTTGGTATCTTTGGTATCATCAACACGATTAAAATTACAAATGGAAAAGTCAGTGAGGTAGCCTCTTTGGTTCTCACTAGAAATACAAAGGTTTTTTCTGGTTTTTGTTTTCTTTTTTCCTTTTTTTTTTTCCTTTTTCTCTTTTTTCCACACACAGAAGTTCATTCTTGGAAGCAGCTAGTTTAAGGGTTTCTCTCTTTTTGCTTGGCATGGATTATTTTACCCCCAGCTTAAGTTTTAAGAAGCCACAAAATTCAGGCAAAGTATCCCAGTGTCTTTTTTTTTTTTTTTAAACTGTTCTTCCGAACACACGGTTTTAGGTTTGAATATTCATTGCTCGTCCTCAAAGTTTGCTCTGCTGTTCTTACAGGAGATCAGCTGCAGTGCTTTATAGATAATTCTAAATCAAAAATAAAAACTCTACAAGGGCATCCTGGGGTGGTGAGGAATAAGTTAAATAAATAAGTTATAATTACGAAGGCTTCACGTGCCATAAGGAAGGTATGTTGCACTTTCCAGTCGGATGGGAGGAGATTACCTTAAATAATTTAAACTTTGATACTTAAACAATTAAAATTAACTAAAAGAGGGAACTAGAACTAGACTCTTGTTTCATGGAACGAGTTGTTTCTCCCTGTCTCACAGAACCTGGCTGCTCTGGGAAGCAACCCCAGCTCTTCAGTGTATTTACTAACAGGCTTCGCATCTCTGATGCACCACAACAGGCAAAGGGATAAATAAGCAAAATTAATCCCAAATGAGTTCATAGAGGAGTAAATTAAATAGTTGCAAATAGCTAACATGGGAGCCTGACCCCCCAGTCTGCAATCAGGCAAAACTCCCACTGAATTCAAAAACTCAAATGAGACTCAGTGGGATTCAGACTGAACAGAGATCTCAGGACCTGCCCTAAGACTAAATTAAATAAATTACATTACTGATAGATAATATACCGGGTCAAAACCCACAAGTGTCTGGAAAAAAAAAAAATTTAAGCTTTGCCTTTTTAAAAAATTTAAACAATAAAAATTCCCCTTAATAAATATAAAGGAGGCCAAGTAGAAAGTTTCCCCATGTCTTAAAAATCCTTAGGAATTGTGACAAGCAAGAAAAGCACTGGCTGTGTCCGAAGCCAGCGCACTCTTTGCAACACTGTGTAGTTACCGTGTCTTCCTTTGGGAGAGGAGGTTCCCAGTGCCTCCTGCAGGGCTGAGATCGCCCTTCCCTCCCGCAGGGATGAGCGAGGTTTGCTGGTTGAGTCCTTCTCAGGTCTTTGGATTCAGCTGTAGGTTAGAGAGATCCACAATAAAGCTATTCAACCGAAGTCATCGAGCACATTCCTTGTTCCTTCAGGGGCAATTAAAGCAATATCCAAGGTTTCTTGAAAGTTGAATTCATCTCGGCTGTGCCCACGGTTGTAACTCCAAGTTCCCGGTCCGGAAGATGCTGGGATACTCTCTGCACACACCAGTCTTTTGTAGCAGGATAAATAAAGCAACAAGTTACATTACACAGCTCTATAGATTCATAAATATATGGGCTAGAATCAGGACTTATCTGTTGGAGTTGGGATTAGGGCAGAACAGGGCACGTACTCTGCTCACACACACAGGGATCTCACCCACAGGCTGGGATTCCAAGGCTCCTCGTCTGAGGGAGCTGCTACATAAAAGCCAAGAGGGGGGCAGTGAGATGGAGGATGTCACACGGGGCCACGAGAGGTGCAGGGATGAAAAATGCAGCAGAATTTGGGGATGAAAATGGTCTGTGACTGTCGGTGTGTTTGAGTCCCCTGCCCAGAGAAAGCTCATGGTGTTGTTTGTTACCCAGCCGTAAACAAACACTTCCACAGCTTAGACACAACAAGTGATTTTACTGAGGAGGAGTTTGTAAATAATCGTAAAGGAATTTGTAAATAGTTTTGTAACTGACCTAGCACTTCCTTTGTTAGGGCTATGGGGATGAACTCTGGGCAGGAATAAAAAGCCCTCAGGGTTTATTATTTATTACTTAAAAAGCTTTATTCCATGGCTGGCTACAGGCTGCTTTTCTGAATCATGCACAGTCTGCCTGGAAATCTCTGCTGAAGGATGCTTTGATTCCCAGAGCAGGCACGTGCTGTCAGTTCAGCTGGGAGGATCCTGGATTTGCTTTCCAGAAACCTTCCCTGCCCTAAGCAGACAAGGCTTCCTGATTTTCTTTCTTTTTCAAGTGCAGTCATTGGGAAATGACTGCAGCAGTTCTGTGAAGCTGTTAAAAAGAAGCCCTTATTTAAAGGTAGAGAGGAGCAAGGTGGTACCACTGTGCTCCAGCTTTGGGGATAAATTTGGACATGTCATGATTCAGATCACTGTGACCTGGATCAACAAACAATACATATCTAATATGTCAAAACCAGCTCCTGAACTGCCACATGAACTGCTGAAAAGCTGATTTTGGTTCAGGTGGAGGTTTGGAGCGGGGCTGTGGGGCTGCTCAGCACTGACGGTGGCAGAAATCATCCGTGTGGCGAGTTTTATCCCTGGGGCAGAGGAGGAAGGGTGGAGGGTTCTGGCTGATGTCACATACAGGAGGGTATGTGACAGCTCTGGACACACAGGAGACCGACACAAAGGTCACACCCAACCCACAGGTTTTTGCTGGAGGGAGGAGACATGCCAGGGGAGTATCCCAGCATCTTGCACTTGGAGTCCGTGCAGCTCTTGGAGAGGTGCCGTGTGGGGCAGAAACAGGGAAAACAAATAAACCCACCCTTTGGGCTGCACAAAGACTCAGAAGTGTTACCTGTCCAGAGAGCAGTGGGGTTATGTGCATTAGTCGTGCAAGAGGAGAAAACAAACTGAAACACAAGTAGTGAGAATCCTCATCTTTGGTATTGTAGCTGTTGAGGTTTTGGTTGCTCTGTTCCTTGTTCTTTTGAAAAAACTGCATAGGCACAAATTAAAGACAATCTTCAACTTTAAGATGACTGGAGTTGTCAAATGAAGCAGCAATTGTACTGGTTTTGCTTTGTTCTCATTCTTGTCAACCCTTTCTTTGAGTTCTGCTTCCGAAAACATCCGAGATGTCTGTAAAACACAGTGTGGGACTCGTTTGCTTCCTGACGTGCTTCCTTGGTTTTTTTTCATTTTTATTTTATCTTTCAATGGAACAGTTTGTTGCAGAAGAAGTAGGTGCAGAAAACGTTTCTTTGGTTTCAATTAAGTAGCACATAAAAAAAGTCTCAAGTGTCTCTAAAGAGCCACGGCCGCGCTCGGTCACCAGTCACGGGGCGGCCACGGCCACGTCGGTGCCACCGGGGCGGCTCCGCTGCACGGGGTGGAGAGAGGGCTCGCAGCTCGGGAGGCTTCCCCAGCGCCACCCGACCACCCACACCAGCCATGGTGAGGAGGAATGGCAGGTTATAAACATCTTTGGCTTGCAGAAATCCTGTCTCTTTGGTGTGCTGTGTTCCCGCCGGCTCGGGCAGCAGGCGGGGAAAAGGAATTGGGGATGCAATGGAGTAGATGCGGCACGTCTGAAATGATCAGTGGCATCTGGAGGGCTTGTTTCTGTTTCTTTCCTGCTTGAAAGTACCATAAAATACTGAAAAAATGAACAGAAATACCTCGAACATTAAAAAGGTTTCGGTAACGAGGACGTTGCCGAGGACAAACCAGATTCTGGGAAACCAAAAGGGATGTAATAATGACCTAAAAAAAATCTAAATATTTCAAAACATTGTGTTTGCTCCACGTACTGTAGCAGTTCCATCGACCTCCTGAGTGTGCATGAGGTACAAACACAGACCTTGGGAGGAACTGACAGCTGTGCTTGGGGTGGTGGTGGTGTCCGCGGCGTTCCCGGGATGCCAGGCTGCAGCTGGCACAGCCAGGAGCCCAGGGCCGGGCCCGGCGCTGGAGCTACGGCTTTGTGCTTGATACTTTGAGCTCGAGGGAACTGAATTTGTCTGATCCAAGAACAAGCTGATTAAGTTAAACTAAGGAAACAAACAAAAACTGAAATTGGATCTTTTCTTTTTCTCCATAAAACACTTAACAAAAACCATGCCTGAGTTTAAAACCGGGCTCTTGGGTTCTTCGGTGCCAGACTTTGTGCTCCGTTCTCGCGGGGCGGTGTGGCCAGCACACGGCAGGAGCTCCCGCCGGCCGGGGGAACGCGGGCTCAGGAGAAACTCGCCTCGGGCATGGCTCCCCTGCGCCTCAGACCTGCTTCGCCTGTCCTGAGCTTTGCATTGTCCAGAGGGAGGTGGGAGGTGGACGTGGAACTCGCGCCTGCTGGGACTGACGGGGAGCCGTGGGAAGGTCCTCGGGGACGGCTGGGCTGGGGTGGTGGTGGGAGGATTGTGCTTTCGAAGTCACCGGTGCAGGGCCCTGTGGGAAGCCGCTCTCTCTGCCACGCCGTGCCGGCCGTGCCGCGCCGTGCCAGCCGTGCCCTCAGGCCTTGGGGCAGGTGCCGGGGGCCGAGGAGGAGCCCCCGGAGCTCAGGTCGTCCTGCCACTTCTCCAGGCTGCGCCGGCGGGCGTTCATGAAGAAGTTGCTGACGGTGGTGAGCTCCAGGCCCAGCTGCTGGGAGATGGTGATCTGCATTTCCTTGGAGGGGCGCTTGTTCTCCTTGAAGATGGCAAAGAGCGTTCGGCGCTGCAGGTCCGTGAAGACCAGGCGGGATTTCTTCTGGGAGTTGTTCCGCTCCTTGCTGGGCTCTTGCTCTTTGCGTTTGCAGGCTGGGGAGGGGTGGGCAGAGACAGAGAGAAAGGGTCAGCCTGACTTCTGCAGCGTCGTCACCCCCCTGGGCCCTGCTCCCATCTCCTGTCCCCCTTCCCGGGGTATCTCCCGCGGGTGAAGCCTTGTGAGAGCTCAGGTTGGGCAGGGTGGCAGTGCCAGACCGTGGTTGTGCCGAGTGACGCTAATGGATCCTAAAAACATCCGTATTAATAGCTCCCTGTATTTATTAGCAGAGAGAGAACAGCCAGTGCTGAAACCAATACCACTGCCGGAGCACACCCACACTTAAAAATAGCCCTGCCAGGCCGTCTGCGCCGGGCACGGGGAGAAAATCCATATTTTGACATGGTCAGGGAATGTGCCGGCACAGAACAGGCCCAGAGAATTGATAAGTGGGCGGGCTTTAAGCAGCCCTGTTAAATAATTCTGCAGGTCTGGAATGTGAAATGAACCTGGCCCACAAGCAGAACTCAGACAGTGGAAATGTCTGTAATTAACCCCAAGTCAGGCTGTAGCTGTGCAGAGCGTGGCACTGCGGGAGCCTGGCCCAGCCAGTGCCAAGTGACCCGCCTCCCTCTGTGCAGGGCACGGCATCTCACGGGACTTCTGCAGCAAACTGCAGTAGTTTGCTCCTGACCCCAAATTCCAGTGGCTGCAGCAGAGCTGCCTCTGGGAGGGAGCTCAAGGTCAGACCTCAGAATGCCCCAGAGAGCAAAAGGATGCTCCAGAGAGCAGACACGGGCTGTGGGTGAGTGCCTGGAGCAGGTCCCAGCACAGCCCTCCTGGGCACAGGGCTCCAACTGGGAGCTGTGGGAACAGGTTGCAGCATGGATGCTCCTGCCTGGACACCCTGCAGAGGCATTGAGGCGAGCCTGTACCTGTGTCCCAGTGGCCATTCGGGTCTCCAGAGGTCATTAGCCCAAAAACATCAGGAGGCAAAAACGTGGGCTCTCTGACTGCGCCTCTAGCACCCCATAGATAATGTCCTGCTGCCTGGCTGAGCTGCAAAAGCAGATTTTAGGCTGGATTTACTTTGCCGTGTGTCCAGAATCCACATGGGGATGTCCCCAGTGCTGGGGACGTGACGAGCACCGGCATCTTTGCTGCAGCTTCTAAAAGGTTCCGGGACACTGGGACGAGTGGAGTGTTTCCTCCCATCACTAATTTATGTCCAGAGATACTCTGCATTTTACAGTTATTGGTATCTGATAATAAATAATGCAGAGGGATGTGCTTTTCGATGCATTCAGTAAATACTTCCCTTGAACTGTCGAGTTTGCTCTCGAAAAGGCCCCACAAAGGCAAAGGCTGAGCCTTGTGTGCATCTCCGGGCAGAGAAAAACGGGGGGAGCACTCTAATAAAATCAGGAGATTTTCCGGGAAGAAAGAGAAGGGTTTTAAGGGTGGAGGGAAAGGAAGAGACCGTCTGGATTCTAAGCACAATTTGATTTACTGGCTGCGGTTAAAACTGAACATATTCTATGGCAGAAAATGGACAGCTGGCGAGACCTGGAAGCCAGAGCTGGGAGGAAAATAAATGGAAAAGCTTCCTTCTCCTTCCACACCGGACTAAAGGTGCTTTTACACAGAAACAAGACAGGAGGAGGAGGCCAGGGAGGGGTCTGGGGGGCTGGAGTGCTGCCCGAGCAGCCCTGGGAGAAGAGGAGCCACTTGCAGGGCCGGGATGCTGGAAATGTCAACAAAACAACTCCCGTGCCCTGCTGGTTTAGGATGTTTTTACTCTAAGGGCAAAAGTGACTTGGAAAGAGCAGGTGTTAAGAAGGAGCCAAGCAGAGCCCAATATTCCCTTAATCCAGCAGTAAGCCCTCTCTCCATGGCTCCTAAGGATAAGCTGTGACTATTGATCCCACGTTTGCGGTTCCAGGGGGGTGCAAAGTCACTTAAACCCAGTTATCTGTCTGATGGAAATAAAGCTGCTCCTCAATTCCATTTCGGAGAGGACTCAATGTGAGGGAAATGCAATTACTCTGGTAATGCTGAACACAATGAAATGACCATCCAAACGTTTTCCAAAGATTTAAAATGTTTTTCTTTCGCTGTGATTCACTTAGAGCAACCCACTGTATATCCCTGTTACGGCAATCTCTTAAAAACTAGGCCTCAGAAATCAATTTGATTACCTCTCTGAATTAAGTATGCACGAACGAGAGCGATTGGGATCAATACAAATTAGGTTAAGTACTCCACTGTGTACAAAATCATTATGGAACAAGGAACAATCACAATGAAGATGCAAATAATCACATTGTCGGGGTGGGCAGCGGGTGCTGCTCATTCCAGCTGCTGCACACACACCCAACTCCTGATTTCTGGACCCCTAGGAATGCCCTCAGTGGCATTTCTCCAGAAAAACAGATGGGAGGTGTGGCACAAAGTGTTAATTCTGGAGTTAGCTGGAGATCTCTTTGCTGACTCAGCCAATGCTCCTGTAACAGTGAGGTGTTCCCTGTTTGGAGATCCAGGAATTCCTGCAACGCTCCAAAAAAGAAGGGCACAGCCTGGCTGTTTCCAGCCAGGAAAGCATTTTCTTGGTGCCTCCCCAGGCTCTGCATCCTCAGCTTTCTGAGAAGAAAAGAGGAATTGTTTTGGGCAAGTGGCTCATTTATGTTTCTTTCGGACGTGTAGCAGCTCCCAGGCTGTTTGTGTCCAGTCTCCTGTAACTGTGCTGGCTGGCTGCAATGGGGCTGTAAATCCTGTGGGGCAGGGGCTGTTTCCTCCTGCGGTGCTGCAAGACCCCCCTCCGAGCGGGATCTCTGACGGGGTTGCTGAGAACCACTGGGATATGCTTCCCTCATTAACACGGAATAATAAATAATAGATGGGACAGGGCCAGGATGAGAATGGGAGAAGGAGGAACCAGGGCACCCCCAGGACCAGCCAGGAACTCTCTCCAGGCACGGCAGAGCTCGGGATCCTTCCAACTGCACTGAGAGTCCTTCATGTCTAACCGCTGGGAGATTTATGCTCCCTCTTGTTCAGGAGATTCTCCCTTTCGAATCCCCAAATAGTTTCCAGCTGAATTATAGCCCTTTTTGGTGACAAGGATTTATATTCCCCTTGTCAGGGCACAGGGATGAAGCCAGACCTGCCTCATGCTGAGTGCTCTGCCTGTTGGAGCAGCAGCTCCAAGTGATGCGCCGGCACATCCCTGAAAGCACCAGAACAGCTGTGACCTTCTCCTGTGGAGAAAGGGAAGTGCTTCAGGCACCTTGTCCAAGAAAGGGCTGGGAATTGAAAGCTGAAGTGGGTAAGGAAGCACTGAAGAGGAGCCTGAAATCTTACTGCAAAAGGGAAGGATCCAGTGTGTGGATCCTGTTTGCAGAAATCCTGTCCTAGAGGAGAAAGCAGGACATGAATATTTCCTTTACCGGCTGTTACTGATAGGGTGGAATTAGGAACAGGAGAGGACAGGAGCAAAGTTCTGCCAGCTTATCTGGGAAAGCCGGAGCTGTGCTGCCCTCCTGGCTCTCGGAGCTCTCCTGGCACTTCGGCCCAGGAGTGCTGAACACACGGAGCAAGAGCAGCCCCAGAGGGAGGAGGGATGTTCTGCACACACTCAGGTTCCCATTTCCTTCTTCCCAGGGGATTATGAAAGCTCAGCCTGAGCAGGAGAGGGAAGTGTCCTTCCCCCCTGGGCACCAGAGAGGTGGGGGTGAGGAAGGGAGGGGAGATGCCTAGCATGGCCAGGGGAAGGAGAAGGCACACGGAGAAGCAGGTGTGTGGAAGCTCTCAGAGGAAGATTTCCTGCTGCTCTTCCTTCCCCTCCTGCCCCTTGCCAAAGCTTAATGCCTCAGCACAGGGCCCTGCTCCGCTGCCCATTATGGGGGGATGAGAACTGCTGGAAAATCACCACTGCTCATAAATATGTTCCCTCTTACCGAGAGATATTTTGGTCTCGGAGACAATTTGTGTTTTGGGAAGCTGCCAGCCTCTATCGCTTGGCTAATAATTCCTTTGTGCAGCATTTACCAGTGGTTTGAGTCCCTCCTTTCACAATGGAGCAGTTGGATTTTATAGCTCAAAAACCCCAAACAACCCCAAAACACTCCAATTTCTTTTTTGATTGCATTTCTATCTGCCATCAGCGAGTTGTCTGGCTGATCTTATCACTGAACCCATTTGAGATTAGTCTGTTTGGTATGATTTCTGCGTGCAAAGCCCCTCCATAAATCAGAGAGCCTTTTATGCAAAAGTCTGCAAGATTGATAGAGCTGGATACAAAATCTTTTACCTTGGAAAAAGAGATGTATTATCTGTCCCGTTGGATATAAAGCTTTCCCTGCATATTCATCGCCCAAGTAGGATGGGCTTTTTCCAGAGAAGGCAGGAGACAAGATGGGAGCTACAAACAGATTGCCTTCAGAAGGAGGGGAGTCTTCTTTTTTGCTGTGTCTAGTGGGGATAAGATGAGAAGCAAAGGATTTAAAAGACAAAAAGTGAGATTAAGGCGAGTCATTAAAGATTTTTTTGTACCTGTAAGCCCTGGAAGAGATTGCCTGGCTAGCCTGGGAAATCCCCATCTCTGGAGATCCCCGAGGAACGGGGCAGACTGTCAGGACAAGTGATGTCTGCAGTCCTTTGCAGCCCTGCTTTCCCTGGGAGATCCATTCTCTGTGCCCCTGCAGAGCTTGTTTCGCTCTGAAGGCAGCTACGGGGGAGCTGCTCTGATGAGAGGAGGCTGCTGCCTTCAGTGCTCGCAGCCTGGGGACAGGCGTGTGTGCTCCTGCAGGAAGCTTCTCATCTCCCAGCAATGTCTAATTGGGAGGGAAGGAATGTCCCCTCGCAGCTGGCACATGGCAGGGACAGCCAGGACAAGATTTGGTGGATAATACCAGGGAGGAGCACTAAGGATGAGCACCTGGGGCCACAGCGCAGAGCCAAAACACCCTTCAAAGAGCGAGGGAAGAACCAGCACCACTCACTGGAAAATAATCCTTTAGGCAAAAATGTTTCCCCCTTTATGCATTCCTTGCCACAAATAAATTGTGGCAGTTTCCATCTGCAGAGGAACGTCTGAGTTTGGGATATTTCAGTTCAAATGGTGACAGGCAAGAGATACAGGAAAAAACAAGATGCTGGGGAAAAAAATCTTTTAAGGAAATAGTGAAGGAAATAGTGAAAATATTTTAAGGAAATAGCTTCAGAATGAGTAACACGTGGTGATCAATTAATTGGTTTTTTAACAAAAAAGGAGAGGGAAAAAATATGGGAGCGCATTTAATGACAAATGTGCTCAGATTTAACTTTATCAAATAATCCAGACACTGATAAAACCCGTTTGCTGCACAAAAACAGGACTCAAATTTCTGCAGGGCAGAAATGCTTTCAGAAATGATGCAGAACAAAAAAAGCGGGGGCGGGATATTATTTTGGAAAGTCGGTAGGTAGGAAATATAATTAATCACCCGGCACCACAATTTACTGCGTGGATTGTTCAAACACAACCACTAATCTATAGCCCAAGAGAGCACCCATATTTCAAGCCACTAAGCACCTTTCAAAGAACCTTTACGTACCTGTATATTCAGTGCAACGCTAAGAGATACTTTTGTATATAGATATATAGATAGATAGATAACATGCTTGATAGGGATGTTATTACGAGCTCCCTCCCCTGCATCCCGCCGCGCTTCCATCCCTCTGCTGCGCTCTCCGCGGTGCTGACGGTGCCGCCGCTCCCCCGGGCGGCTCTGACCGCGGAGGGGGGTCGGGCCGGCTGCTTTGCACAAATGAATCACCGACGGTGTTTGGGGACAAAAGTGTTTAATCATCGCTAAGGCGATTCCGCGATGGCCAAGGTAAACAGGCGGCGGAGCGCACTGCGGAGCCCGGCAGAAATCTGAGGAGTGGCCGTCGGGACCTTCCCGCGGACAGGGAGGGAGGGCGAGGGGCTTTCGCGGGGCGTTTTGCGGGAGAAACGTTTGTCCCAACCCCCCCAGAGCCCCCCGCCCCTGCCCCGGGGACGCGCGGTGTCCCCGGGAGGGCACTCGCCGCCTCCCTCGCCTGCAGCCGCAGCAGGACACGGGCACGGTGACCCCAAAACGGGAGCCCCCGGAGCTCCAAAGCCGCACGGAACCTGCTCCCAGAAAGGAGCTGCCCGCACCTTCCCGCACAGAAACCCCCGACGCGGGAGTCTCAGAGACCCCAACAAGAGATAACAAGCACGGAAATAATAAGATTAAAATAGATCGGAATAGAATAGGATAAACAACGTGATCTTCTATAATAATATGAAATGCTAAGCACACCCCTCTGCTACACCTCCCACAGGGAGAGGGGGATTTCCCTCCAAGGACAGCAGATTTTCGTCCCATTTGGGAAAAATTTTCAGGAGTATGGAGCAAAGAGCTGATGGGGTTTTTTGTTTTTCACAAGCCTAAAACACTTCAGGCTTTTTCCCCGTGCTCAGAGGGATTTAAGCAAGCAAGTAAGGGAAGCACCGAGGCAACGGAGCCGCTTATTCACACGTGGTAATAAAAGGAAATTAAAATAATCGATTTCCTGAAGGGAGAGGTAATTTGCAAAGGTCTTTCCCACTCCACGGGGAATCCGTGCCCACTCGGCGCTGGAGCTCTCTCCAAACTTTACTCCTGGATGCAAAGGCATTCAGGGGAACTGAGAAGGGGGGGATCCAGAATTAGACAGGCATAAATCTCTGTGTGTAGCTGCGATCCCTGATTTTCTGCCCTGTATGTAGGGCTCCACGGGGAATCCCCACCCGGGACCGGTGCTGGGAAGGAAAAGCACCAGCAGCGTTACTGGAAATGAGCCGGCTCAGGTTCCAGATCAATGAAAACTGGGTCCATGCGTTGATGCTCCCGTTGCCAACATTAATGCTCTTTTAATCTTCTAAACATTATCTGCATCGATTTCCCTCTGGATACGCGTTTGTTTGTGAAGGCGACACCACGGCGTGCCCGGCAAAAACCCCAAACCCCTTCTGTCCCCCTGACGCTCCTGTCACAGCCGCCCCCCGGGACCTTCCTCGGGCCGCACGCAGAGCAGAGCCGTGCGAGGCAAGGGAGGGGTTTGCAGTGGCCTTGGAGCCCAGGAGGGATCAGATCCCTCTCCCCAGCTCGGAAAAGCCCGAGCACCCTCGGAGGGGCTTTGGACACCCCAGGCCGTGGGTGTTTAAGCCGCAGCACCCTCGCTTAGGGGTCGGGCAGGGATTACGGCCATCCATCATTGCTGGTTCCTCGTCCCCCGGCTCCGCCGCATCCCCCCCCTGCTGCCCCGTGTGCGGGGACTCTGTGCCCGCTTCCCCACCCTAGGGACCCCCGTGTCCCCTCAGCCACTGCTCCGGGTGTGCCAGCGGCCACCTGCCCCCGGGGGAGCACGAACGCGCGGGGATCCATCTGCTCGGCTCAGCATCAATCGGAATGAAAGAAGGACGGGTTCGGCGGCACAAACAGCCCCGGATTTCGTCTCTGTCAGACCAGAGCCCCGGCCCGGCACCCTCCCCGCGCTGCGGTCTGTCCCACGCGTGTCTGCCCGTGCCCCAGCCCGCCCTGTGTCTGTACATGCACATCCACAGTTCCCGGTGGGGAGGCAGCCGAGCCTACAGCCCGCGCTCCCGACCGGGGGCCGAGCGGCGGCGACCCCCGGGCACCCACCGCGCTGCGGATGCCCCCCGCACGGCCGCCACCGCACGGGACAGCGCTCGCCGGACCTCCCCCGCTCTGCCCCGGTGCGGGCGCTGCCGGGGGCCGGTGCGGGGGTCAGCACCGGGGGTCCCTGCCCGCCGCCCCCCCCGCCGCGGCCCCCACAGAACAATGGGGGCTGCGCCGCCCCGTGCCCGCGCCAGAGGGCGCCCGCGCGGCCGCCGTGGACAATGCGGCCGGGCCGCGGCTGCGGGGATGTGCGGGGATGTGCGGGGCATACGCGGCTCCGGCCCCCCCGCTCGCTCCCACCGGCCCCGCCTGCCCCGGGACGCGGGTCCGCCGCCCGGCCTGTCCCGCAGCGCTGGGAGCGGCAGGAGGGATGCTCGGGGAGAGCGCGGGGCGGTGCGGGGCGCGCACCTTCAGCACCGGGCCCTGGAGAGCAGCGCCGGCCGCGCCGCCCGGTGCCGGCAGCGTAGCTGTTCCTCCGCCGGCCCCGAGCCCCGCACAGCCCCGCCGGCCCGGGCAGGGATGCGCGGAGCCGGCGCTGCGGGAGGGGGGACCGGCCGACCCCGCACAGACCCGGGGTCACGGCGGAGCGCGGACGCGACCGAGCCGGGGCCGGCGCTGCGGGGCCGTCCGGGCGGCGCTGGGCTGCGGAGGTCGCGCTCCGCTCCCCGCACCTACCTGCGAGCCGCAGGGCCGACATCCTCTGGAACTCCGGCTCCTGCAGCCACTTCCACATCCTGCGGAACGTCTCCCGGCCGGACTTGAGTTTACTCCAAGGCTTGGGGTTCCGCAGCAAGTCCGAGAGGGTCCCCTGGGAACGGCATAGCACCCGCTGGGCGAAGATGGCCTGGGGGATGCTGTAGCGCTTCAGCTCCGCCGTGATCCTTTGTGCCACCTCCTTGGTGTTGATCTCCTCCAGCTGCCCCGCGCCGCTCCCCTGCGGGCCGTTGGCGGGGGGCGGGCGGTCGCGGCCGGGGGGCAGCGCGGGGCCGTGCGGGGGCGGCGGGCCGGGGGGCGCGGGGTGATGCGCGCCGTTCAGCGGCGGCAGCATGGTCGGGGGTGTCCCCAGCCCGCGGGGCAGCGGCTGCTCCCCCCGCGCCAGCATCGCGGCGTGCGCCTCGAAGTTGGGGCTCAGCATCTTGTCGGGGCCCGGCGGGCCGTAGCCGTGCAGGCCCTGCTGGGCGCCCGGCAGCGGGCCCAGCCCGTTGCCCAGCGGCGAGAGGCTCTGCCCCACGGCCGGCACCTCCTTGTAGGGCCCGTACAGGCTGTTCACGGCCGGCAGCCCGCGCTCGTCCCGCATCAGCGCGAAGCCGCCGCCGGCGCCGCCCGGCAGGCGCTGGTGGTGGTGGTGATGGTGGTGGGCGTGCGGGTGGGCGTGCGGGTGGTGGAACTTGTCGGAGACGGCGGAGATGGGCGGCAGGGGCTGGAGCGGCGTCAGCGTGGTGTAGGTGCCGCTCATGCCCATGCCGGGCGGCGAGGCCTCGCAGGGCACGCTCATGGCGTGGTGCAGCGGGATGGACAGCTCGGGCCGGTACTCGGCGGCGCCGTCCAGCAGCGAGGCCATGCTGGGCACCATGGTGGGCCGGGCGGCGGGGGGCAGCTCCTGGTGCGGCGGCGGCGGCGGCGGCGGGGGCGGCACCCGGAGCGGCCCCGCGCCGCGCCCGCCGTGGTGCGGGCTGGGGCTGCCCATCAGCTCCGGCTCGTGCCCCGCCGCCCCGTGCAGGCTGCCCAGCGGCTCCATCGCCAGCTCGGGGTTCATGGCGCACGCACCCGGCTCCCCGCCCAGGCACCGCCGGCCGCCGCGCCCGCTCCTCATCCGCTCATCGGGGCGGCGGCCGCCGCGGCCCGGGGCCGCCCGCGCCCCGCCGGCCCCCGCGGGCAGCAGCAGCGGCGGCTCAGCCGGGCCCGCCGCGCCGGCCCCGAGCCATGTCCTCGCCTCGCCGCCGCCGCCGCCGTCTGCGGGCGGCGGGCGATGCTCGGGCCGCCCCGCCCCGGCCGCGCCCCGGGGCCGGGCCGGTGCCCACCGGGGGGACGGGACCGCCGGTTGGGGGCGGGGCCTTGGAGCGGTCGGGCCAATGGGCGCTCTGGGCTGCCCGGGGGGCGGGGCCTCGAGCCGGGCACCGCGCGGCCCTTAAAGCTCCGCGGCCCCTTTGTGACCGCACCGGCACCGGCAGGGCACCGGCACCGGCAGGGCACCGGCACCGGCAGGGCACCGGCACCGGGGCTACTCCCGGGAGATGACTCCGCGCTCCGCGGCCTCGGTCCCGTAGCCCCGGTGCTGATCACTGCTGTTGGCTACTGGTTATTAGCTCTTAGTCGCCTCAAATGTGGCAGCAGTGGGCTCCGTGACACCGAAACGGACGCACATCACCCTGGGATCGGTGTTGTCCCACGAGCCCCCTGTCCCCGTGCCCTGTTGACACACGGCGGGGAGGTCCCGCTTACGGTGCACACACGGGCAGACGTGTCTCCCCGCTTTCCAAGGAAGGACCGGTTCTCCAGGATGCCTCCGAGCCCCCGGGGCTGGCAGGGGCAGGGCACAGCTCCGTAGGGAACGTGGGGTTGGCACAGAGGGGCAGGGAGTTATGGAAGCAGAGACACGGAGCCAGGAGGGCAGCCAAGGTGACGGTGGGAAGCTGTGCAGGCAGGTGAGGAGTGGGCAGGAATTCCCGCTAGGCGCAGGGCCCGTGGGGACAGGATCCTCCAGCACAGAGTGGCAAGTGGGGACTGACCTGCTTTGGCACAGCAGGGCACCCATGCCAAGACACGTTGGGTCGTGCCATGCCAGGCCATGCAGCTGCTCCCAGCTGTGCAATTCCCTCCACTGCTTCTCCTCACTCCTTTAATCAGTAACGCAGCGGCAGCAGCAGCCGTATCCTTGTGTTTTGTGTCATCCTTATCTCAGCCCGATAACCATCTCTGTGCTGGTGAAGGTCCCACCTCCACTGGGTCTTTCCAGTAACAAAATGGGGGGAAAACAGGGAGAAATGTCACCTTTAGGACCATCAGTTACCAGACCACTCTCCAGGAGGGCACCTGGAATTTCCTTGCAAACAGGTTATGTGTGGCAGCACCCCGTTCCCTACAGATTGGATCCAAAGGCTGATGATCTGTTTCTCTCCACGCTGCCATCGCTGTGTGTCCCTGGAGCTCACAGGCTTTTCCAAACTGCTTTTTGGCACTAACCATGCGGGTCTAAAGTGAAGCTCTCCCCACCCCAGCTACTCCTGCTGCTGTCAGCCTGTGGTGGAGAAGGAAAAAGAAAGGAAGAAGGAAAAGAAAGCCCTGGCCTGAGGTGCCTTTGTTCAGGGCAAGTTATGCGTGAAATCTTTTTGTCCCTCCTAAAGGAAGGCAAAAGTTGCAGTTGATTTGGGGAAAGAGAGGCGAGTGCGGCCCTCGGGGGGTGGAGGTGCCACCCCGGGCAGGCTGGAGGGGGGGGTAGGCAGACCCTGATGGGAATCTGGTGCCGCAGATGTGCTGGTGTCTGTGTCCTCCCTTTGCCTCTATTTTCCTCCCTTTCTCCCCTTTTCCCCCCTTTCCTTGCCTTGCCTTCCCTTCTCCTTCTTCTCCAGCAAATTCATCAGGCCTGACTTTGACTTTATCTTTCCAAACCTGCACCTGGTGGTTGCGTTCCCTGAAGATGTTTTATTACACATGGTAGTGCCTAATTCCTGTGTTTCTCCAAACTAATGTTGAAATCTTCCCGGGAATCAACCCAGCAATGTATAAATATCTGCACATGGTTTAGCTGTACCCGACATGCTGGGTCCATCCTGGCAGGGCTCTGTAGGAGGCTGCTGGGTGTCCCTGGGTGTCCCTGGAGGCAGGAGGCTGCTGGGTGTCCCTGGGCACCCCTGGAGGCAGGAGGCTGCTGGG
>NW_020956655.1:149918-152336 GCF_003031625.1 Empidonax traillii | reverse complement strand
GGTGTCCCTGGGCACCCCTGGAGGCAGGAGGCTGCTGGGTGTCCCTGGGTGTCCCTGGAGGCAGGAGGCTGCTGGGTGTCCCTGGGCACCCCTGGAGGCAGGAGGCTGCTGGGTGTCCCTGGGTGTCCCTGGAGGCAGGAGGCTGCTGGGTGTCCCTGGGCACCCTCGCAGGACAAGCCCCAGCCGTTGTGGGGGGCAGGAGTGGGACCGGAGAGCTTCCAACCCACCGAGCTTGGGCTGCCCAGCGGGATGGCGTTCCCTGCCCGCATGGCTGCCCTCGCCAGAGGCTTTCCCAGTGCTCCTGGGGGAGGGAGGAGGGAATTTCTTTGTTAGCTTCCCTCCTTCTCCCTGCCTGCAGCTCCCTGTGCTCCAGCCGGATGCCCTCGCTCCCCTCAGAGGGGCAGCTTTGGGGATGTGGAGTCCCATCAGTCCCCCACAGAGAGCAGGATGCCTGAAACATGGAGCAAACCCCAGGGTGGGGGTCCCCACAGGGTGTACCCCCAGTGCAGAGGTGGGTGCTCTGCTCCCTGTCCCTCAAAAGGAGACTCTGGCACCTGCCTCTCTGCCAGGATCATCTCCAGGATAAATATACGGGCTGTGTGGGATACTGCTGATGGGAAGCACACAGGGAGCATCCCCAGAGGAACTCCCACAGGCAGAGGCCCCTGCCAGCCTGAGGGACTGTATCACTGGGAGTTCGTGTGAACTCCTAAAAACCCACGGCAGAATTCCTGCTGGGAATCACTGGGGACACCACACAGTGCTGGAGCAAGTCACCTGGGAAGTGGCCAGTGACGGAAGTGGGTTCTAAGAAGTTCCTGGGAATGTAATTCACGTTAATGAGCAAATACCCAGAGCTGAGCCGTGCAGATTCCCAGCTTTGTATCTCCACATATTCCAGGGGAGTGCAGAATCTGATCCATCACGCCATGCTCGTTGTGCTGCATAATGAAATACAGGGAACATTAAGCAACACCTTTGGCAACTCCTCTGGTGAAGTTTTCCAGTAAAACCTATCAGTGTCCGTGAGCAGTTCGGGAAATCATAATAAGGAAGAAGCAGACGCAGCGGAGTTTTACAGACTCCCAATGCACAAGAAACCATTTTATTTAAAAACAATGCATTCAATATCGGGTTATGGCACATGAGTCAATGCTGCAGGCACATCACACTGCAGGGGCACACCGGGAGCTCGGGAGCTCTCCGCACGACGCTCACGACGAGGAGGTGGCACTGTCACGAGAGGAGCCGGGGCAGGATGTGCTGTGCAACCCTGCCCCGGCCTCGGGGCTGGGGACACCCCTGGCCAGGTCCCAGTGCCCCCAGCCCTGCTCACGAGGCTCTCCAGGGTGTGAGGCTGGACACCAGTGTCCTTCCCAGGGCCTACGGCTTTGCCACTCACTTGAGACACGCCCTGGCCCCTTGTGAGCATCAGCCATTTAAAAACAAACAATGCTTTTAGTATGGCCATTCATTATGGAACCCATGACAATTATGTTTGGGTTTTTTTTTCTTAAATATTTATATTTTTTTTATCGAAAACAGCTCCCTCAGGCATTGAACTGTAGAGCCATTGGAATAAAGACGCATTCATTTACAGAAAACCTGCTTTTTCCTAAACGCCCTATTTTTGCACAGTTTAGTTCTGTGTCACAAACACTTGGTTTTGGTTTCCTCCACAGTTAAACCCAGCAGCCAAAACGCCTGTTTTCATCAGCCTGCTCTGAGGAGATGCAAGCAACAAAAATCCCCCCCCAAGATGTACGAAAGAAGAAAGGTAAGACGCATTTCCAATCCTATGTACACCCCCAGCACCCCCTGAGGGTTCCACCCGTGGATGGGGACCCCCATCCCTTTGGCAGAGGGCCTGGAGCGGGATGTGGCTGCCACTGGACACCGTCCCTGCAGCCTGGGGCTGAGCAGGGTCTGTGTCCCGATGGAAGGAGCCGGTCAGGAGGATTCCTCTGCATTTTGGGACCTGAAGTGTTCTGTACTTACAAATATTGATCCTGCTGCATTAGCTCTGTTGGCTTGTCCAGACATTCGGTCGTGAGAGGGAGGGTTCTTCCTGAGCCATCAGGAATTCATGCAGGGATTTGGGGCCAAACAGAGGGGAGGAAGAGCCCAGCCGACGTGCTGCTGCATGCGGGGGCCACTGAGTGTCCTGAGCAGGGAGGCACTTTCTGAACCACAATTCAATAAATAATAAGTGACCGGTTTGTTAATGGGAAGGGCTGCAGAGAGGCAGCCCCACAGAGCCTCTCCTCCTGTGCCACGGTCCTCTCTGTCCCCTTCTGTCCTCATCTCTCCCTCAGACCCCACCAGGCACAACAAAAGCTGCACGTTTGGCGACGGTTTTTCCACATTGAGGGAGCTCGGGCAAAAAAATATTGATACTAAGAAGCAATTTACTTTGGG
>NW_020956655.1:106327-149131 GCF_003031625.1 Empidonax traillii | reverse complement strand
GAGAGGCAGCCCCACAGAGCCTCTCCTCCTGTGCCACGGTCCTCTCTGTCCCCTTCTGTCCTCATCTCTCCCTCAGACCCCACCAGGCACAACAAAAGCTGCACGTTTGGCGACGGTTTTTCCACATTGAGGGAGCTCGGGCAAAAAAATATTGATACTAAGAAGCAATTTACTTTGGGCTGTGCTGTGCCATCGATCGTGGGGCAGGAGTCCCATTAAAATCAATGATTCTGAAATGTTCAATGTGGGGCTGCGGCATCGATGGGGAGTTTTGCTTAAAAATCAATGATGGAATATGGCGCTCTGTCAATAATTTCTCTGTATTCCCCTTCCCCAATATTTGCAGTCGGTTTTGTGCTTCCTCCTCTGCACTCGGTGCCTCTCAGTGCCTCTGGGAAGTTCCAGTCGTGATGCCAGGCCTGTCCTTGGCACCGGCAGGGAGTCCTGTCCCTCTCTCAGGTTCCAAAACCTGCATGGAGCACATTAGCCCCTGCTTTCCTGCCAGTTCAATGGGGAGAACGGGGCTGGCTCTGGGGGCAGTGGAGCTGCGGTGCCACGACAGGCACCCGGAGGTGCTCGGGGCTGCTCAGGTTGGGTGTTGTACCAGAGATCTCCTTCCTCACCTCCTACGTCTGCTTGCAGGTAAAGAGGCTGAGAAAAATTAGCATGTGCCATTTTAAAGTATGATCTAAATTGGATTTTGCATCCTTTTTCAGTGCGTGGTCAGTTCTCACACAGAACAGTAGAAAATGTTTAAATACTTGCTGTAATAAGGAACCCAGTTATTTCCCAGGATTCTTTATCCTGAGCCATAATGGCCCACATTTCCCAGCCCTAAGTGACCCTAAGGTTTGTCCTGCCTGCAAGCAGCCTGATTTCCCCTTGTGCTGAGGGAGCCCTGTCTGCCTCTGCCTGCCTTGGAGGGCTGCTGGTGACTGGGAAATGGGGCCACTACTTCAGTGGTTTGACCGGGGAGTTACAGATGTAAATGGGGAAATCTTTCAGCTTTAAAAC
This sequence comes from Empidonax traillii, assembly GCF_003031625.1. Taxonomy (NCBI): domain Eukaryota; kingdom Metazoa; phylum Chordata; class Aves; order Passeriformes; family Tyrannidae; genus Empidonax; species Empidonax traillii. The sequence continues at coordinate 148,117 of NW_020956655.1, read as the reverse complement.
AAATGACCCAATAGCAGCAGATGGATGGGAATGAACATGCTTCAGCCTCTATAGTCTGGACTAGGATGTGTCCCAAATGGAATTAAAACAATGAAGTATTCCAAGAGTCATATAAACACCTAGCTAAGGTGCGAACCATATCGTGGCCTTCTTCTTGTTATTCTTTAAAAAATGTAAAATTCAGTAAATATGAAAATACCCAAGCGGTGGAACTCTGGATCCACACAGAGGGATTTGCTCGTGACGATGCACTGGGGTTCCCAGTGCCTTTATCTGTCAGCCACGGCAGCGCTGAGCTATTGAGAGCAACATAGACAAAAGAAGCAAAACCTTTTAAAACCAGCATTTCTAGTTCTAACGGGGTAGGAACAATAAAATGAAGAGATTTAGGGCTTTTAGTGGGACGCTAAAATATGAAGAGCTCTTAAAACATACTGAGTGGCTTATCTGGAAATGCAAAATATCTCAACTTTGCTGCTGCACAAATTGCACCCACAGAACGTGATAAAAGCTTCTGCACCGCTAAATAAGCTGAAACCCCTGGAAGGGCAGTGGCTAAAAAGCATCTTTACATTATGGAAAAGACTTTTAGGGTGGGTTTGTTTCCTTTTTAGAATTCTATCTGGAGAATGTTTAAGTCGGATTTGGGCACTTTTTAGACAATCATTTGGCACTTGGAGATGTAGGTTCTTAGGCACAATGCGACAAGGTGAGTTTGGCCAGTCCTTCCCCGTGCATCCTGTAGAGCAGCTGGAACTCTGCAGGCAGCTGGTGGGACTCCTGCCACTTGGTGGTGAACTTGGTTCCCTTCTTGTCGTAGTAGTGGTACGGGAGGTCCTCCCGCGTGTTGGGGTCGAAGCCGAAGGGCCAGAATCCATACAGGTGGATCTCCTCACAGATGGCAGAGGCGAGGGTGTACATGAGGATACCTGTGCTCAGCCGCTTGGGGGACAGGTGCTTGTTCCTCCAGTACCTGGGGAAAGGAAGGTGTGTCAGAATCAATCTGCCCAGCAATAACCAGAGGATGTGCTGAAGCGATAACAAAGCTGCTCTCAAGACAAGCGGTGCCAGGTCCTGACTTGCCAGGCTGTGCCTGCCCCATCAGGCGTGAAGGGGAAAATAAATGAGACACGCATTGGAACAATTGTACAGATCGTATTTTGTCAAGTCAAACGCGAGGCAAACCCACCCACCTGTTAACGTGCTGCATGATATTCCCTGGCCAAGCCAACTGGACCTTCAGCTGCCCTCTGTGCTCCACGAAGAAGTCAACCAGCGTTCTCGTGACCGTCGCCGACGTGTGGAAGAAAAAAGCGGGGATCCACAGAATAGCCCCATCGAGCTTTTTCAAGCTTAAAAAGAAGTTGTTGCGATCCTGAATGGTCAAGAGGTTGTTGTAATACTTCTCCAGGATGCTGGGGTTGAAGGTGGTGAGGTTGGTTTTCCTTCCAACATCTTTCTGGAAAGCCTCGGTCGGGGCGAAGTTGCACCGGAAGACAAAATCTGATTTATCGATTTCCTGCCCGCACTGGCTCCCGGTCAGGATGCCGCTGTTCCCGACCACGGCACAGATGTTGTAGTGCTTGTTCAGGATGGGAGACACGTCGGGGAGCAGAGACCTGAAGTTACTGCTGATGGAGAAAACGTACTTATGGCTGGAATAATCGTAGTGCATCAGCTGCCCGATCCGAACGCTGCTCTTGGTCAGAGAGAAGTTCTTGATGACGTCAACGTGCTGGAGGATTTCCTGCCTAAAGGAAACGAGCAAAAGAGCAGAAAACACAGAGTTATATTCCTTTCTTTTTGCTGTGGATTTTCCCCTCCATGTAGGCTTTTTTTTTTTTTTTTTTTTAAAGTAGTTTCCAGAGCAACATAGTGCAGTGGCTTTTAAATTAATATAAATAGCTGGGAATTAGGGAGCTGGCTCCTCACCTCAGACTCCACTTGGCTCTACAGGCTGGTTCTGACTGGCACCAGCTAAGGCTGTGTCTGTGCCTCTTGGAATTGTGTGAGGATTAAAACATTGGATTGTCTGTGTAAGTCAAGGGTACAGCTCATGGTACACCCTGCCACGGTCACCCTGGTGTGGGAGTCTGTGACATTGTCCTGTTGGTGCTGTGACTTGTGTGGGCAGCTTTCTGCTGGGGCTCTGTGGGTCCAGGTATGTGAGCCAAATCCAGGATATCCAGCTGAATTAACAGGAGCCAATTTGTAAGTATCTATATCTTCATGTTCTCATTAACAAGCTTGGAATCCCAAACCCAAGCGACAGCCTCTGTCTCCATCTATGCAAATATAGTTCCTTAATGTCTAATCTGGGCGAGCACGCCGGCAACTTTACAAGGGTTATTAGGGAGACTTACAAAGCAAACAAAACCAACCCTGCTCGGGAATTTCCCTAGCAGGGCATAAAATTAGAAACCCAATACCACTTTATTTGCTCATGTTTATGGAAAACAAACAACCTCTCCTCCAGCTCTCATCCTCCAATGTCTGAGCATTAATGGAGTCCCACTGGGTGCCCTAATTATGGGCTCTGGCTGACGGACAAGTGCAAAGGCAGCTCCTGAGGCATCAGCTAAAATCATCAGAGGGGTGGCACAGGGACAAGCTTATGGAGCTGGTGGTGCCAGGGATGGAGTAACACTGGGTGGCCCCTGTCACACAGTCTGGGATGTCCCAGGGAAAAGATGGGCCAGGCAGAGTGCCATCTCCTCTCTATGGTCCACGGCTCCTGAGGGCAGCGGGCAGCATATGGTGGCACTGGAAGGGAATTATTTGTCCTGCTGTGTTTGGAGGGGTGCCTGAAGGGAGGAGAGGAGCCCAAACCCTGCACCGAGGGGTGCAGCAGCAAACCCATCCTGCCTGGCTGCAGAGCTGAGGGGCCTGGCTTCTGGCACCTAGCGTGGGATATGTGAACTGAGTGGTGAGGTGGTCCCTGGAGCAGCAGGCATTTGTCAGGACGAAATTACAGTGCAGGATGGCCGTAGCTGTCTTAAATGGCTAAATGGTTCTATTTTCGTTTATGGTGAAGTTTAATCTATGTAATCAGTGAATAGATAAAGAGAACAGAGCTGTGTGCCCGCCCCCGCAGCCGGAGCGGAGCCGGAGGCAGCAGCAGCACTGCACTTGCTCAGAACTGCCGGCAGCTGGGAAGTTTCCCTGGGCGTGTTTTGGCCTCCATGAACATGGCACTGCGTGGCTGTTCCAGCCCTACGTGTTTCCACTTTGAAACCCCAGCCATTTATCCTGGAGTAACGGCACTTTAAATCGCGCCCCAGGAAACTGGGTCACGTTCCAGTACAATAACGTGTGCTGCAGCCTCGTGTCCTGCTCTGAAATAATCAAGGCTTCCAGGGTAGCTGCAACCGTCTGGGGAAATGCTCTGATTCAGCCTTTGTCTCTCGCCGCTGGCAAATCCCTCAGAGCTCAGAGTATTCATTCAGCAGTCCCTGAGTGCATTCCCTTAAATCCCGGGGGGCAGGGGACAGCCCGGGCCGTGCCCAGGGCTCGCTCACCTCTGGTGGGCGAAGGCGCTCCGGTTGAAGGCCCACCTGGAGGGCTTGTCCTGCAGCTCCTGGCTCAGCGAGTTGGTGATGGGGACGAACGAGGGGTCCAGGAACTTCAGCGCGAACTGGGACCTGGGGAAGGGCGCACGGGCACCGACCCACGCACGGCACGCGGAGACACCCACGCAGGCACAGGCAGAGACACCCACGCAACACACAAACACGCAACACACGCGCACACAGACCCGCAGCCCGTTAGCGGCCGTGCCCGGGCCGCCCCCGCGGCCGTCGCCATCAGCACCGCGGACAGCGCCCGCCGCTTCCCGCCCGCATGTGGCTGTTACCGGGCCGGACGGGGCCCTTCCGGGCTGTACCGACCTGTTCTCACCCCTTCTGACCCGTTCCGACCCGTACCGCGCCGTTCCGCGCCCACACCCCTTGGTGCCGGAGCCCTCCCACCCCTCAGCATCCCGGGGCGGCGGTTCCCACGCCCGGCGCTCCGTCCCCGTTCCCGCGGTCCCTCCCGCTCCCCGGGCCGGGCCGGGCGCGGATGGAGCCGCATCCCCGCTGCGGTGGGACCGGGGGCCGCCATCCCGGCCCCCCGAGCATCCCGGGCATCCCGAGCATCCCGGGCCGCGCTCACCTGAATCCCGCGTGGAACATGTACATGCGGGGCCCGGCGGGGCCGGCGGCGCGGGGCGCCCCGAAGATGTTGTCCTTCTTGAGCGAGACGTAGCTGATGAGGGAGAGGATGAGCAGCGCGACGCTGAGCATGACGAGCCCCAGCACGCTGGCCACCCGCACCATCTTGCAGCTCCGCATGCCGGAGGCGGCCCCGCGGCTGGGCGGGTGCGGGGCGGCCGCGGCGCTACATGGGGGCGGCGGCGGGGCCGGGGCCGGGCCAGCACCGCCGCGCTCCGAGGGAAAATGGAGGGATGGAGAGCTGAAATGGCAGCCGGGAGAGGCAGCACCGGCCCCGGCGGCGCCGCTGAGCCCCCCCCGCCCGCCCCCGACACCGGCACGGCCCCCCCGCAGCCGCGGAGAAGGCACTGCCGGCCCCGGCGGGCCCCGACAGCACCGGCCCGGTGCACCCCGACAGCCCCGGGCTCCCCCCGACAGTCCCAGTGAGGCCCTCAACAGACCCAGGTTTCCCCACGGCAGATCCAGTGCCCTCCGAAAAGCCCCTGTCCCACCCTGGCAGTGCTGGTACCTCTGCAACAGCCCTGCTGTGCTCCCCAGCAGCCCCAGGTTTCTCCTCCTGGCAGCCCCAGGGTCTCCTCCCAGCAAGGCCCAGTACATGGCCCAAGTGTGCCCACCCTGACATCCCCAGTGTGCCCCCAGCGAGCTTGGGGTGCCCAGAGCACCCTTCCCCCTGCCTTGGGGTGCTCTGCAGCGATCCCCCAAAAGCATGGGGTGGCTGGGGGGGCTCATCCTGGCAGCCACAGGAACCTTCCAGCAGCCTCAGTGCCGCAGGGATCCCCCAGACCCTCTGGGTGTGTGGGGGGCTGAGTTTGGCTCAGCCATGGGGAACCTGGGCTGCTGGGGACACCGTGGCTGTGTCCAGGTGGGTGCTCCGTGTCCCCAGCCCCCATTTCCCTGTGACACCACAGATCACAGATGGCACACACAGGGCTGCAGGACCCTGTGCTGGGCTGTGCAGAACCAGTGCTGGCTTGCAAGACCCTCGTTCTTTAGAAGCCTGATGTCTGGGGCACGGTTCATTAAACTGACCCCTAAATCACGCAGCAAATTCCACGTGAACTCCAAGAGAGCCTGACTTCTGATCCAAGGAATGTCCCTCATGAGCATGACTTCTGCATGCTGCACTGCTCTCAGTGTTCTTTCAAACTCCATTTTTCCCTCACAAAGCTTTTCCCCCCAGCCCACTCTGCCTCCCAGCCCCAAGTTCACTGAAGTGCCTTATAAATAATAAATCTTGCCTTTGTAGCCCCGTCCTTGCTCTGGGCTATATCCTACCCGCTCTCCATGCACGAGGCTCTCTTTGAAGAGCAGGAACACGAGCAGCTTGCAGGGCTGGGGTTTGTGTCACAGCGTGGCTCTCCAGCCTGCAGTGGGAGTTCGACCTGAGCATGCCCGAGGTCTATATCCCACTCCTGTGGGATGCCTGTAGCTTTGGTGGAGAGAGAGGAAAGGCTGGGAATGTAGGATATAACAGCTGTTTGATACAGGTTTTTATGTGACTTTCACATGGTGCCTGCTGTCCACCCAGTGCATGGTGTCCCCAGCCTCAACACGGGTAGTGTTGTCCCAGTGAAGTCCCAACCTTCCCAGGATAAACCAACTGGCTGGCACTCCAGCCCCAGGTTTGGGCCCCTTTCTTCCTGTATCCTGCCCATGCAAATGAGGTCTGGGAGCACCTTGGGAAGGTGTTTTGGTAAGAAATGTTTCCCCCCGCCGTGCGCCGCAGCCTCTCTCCTGACCCTCTGTGAGCCCCAGCCCCGCGGCCCCGCAGCCAACAAGTTGCAGTGGAAACAAAGGCAGTTCTTACTTCAGATTCTTCCGAGATAGCAATATGTCAGGAGCCCCTGGAGAGGCTGAAAGTAAATGAATCAGTGCTAGAAAGTGAAGGATATCATCCGTGCTGAATGGTGAGGAGTCCTGAGCAGCATCTCCATTGATTTTCCCGTAATTGACACCCAGCTCTGCTCGCCGCAGGCTGCACGGGAGTGCAGGCCCAGGTACGGCTCTGCTGCAGCTGCCTCGCCTCAGTGAGGGGCTGTGGGAGGCTCGGCAGGAGCCGCTGGGCCAGGCACCCACGCTGCTCACGGGCTGCTTTACAGCTGCCTCGAGGATGAGGGGCAGGGAGGGCAGTGTCCCACCCATTGGGTCCACTGGGCACTTAGGAAAGGTTCCCACTTTGCACTTATGGAAATGGGACAGGGTCTTTTTAACTGTACAGGAAAGTTGTGCTTTGAAGATTTGCCCCTGCTGAAATCCACCTTTTCCCTCCGTCCTTTAAAGCTGCTGTTTGGGGTCTCCGAGCATAAGGGGGTCTGGGCCTGCCTGACTGCACTCCAAGTGGTTTTAAAGTCTCTTTAAAACCAGGTGCCTGCCAGCCTGCTGGGGCGTGGAGATCCATGGATTTATTACCAGGAGCCGCCTTTAGCGGCCCAGGCTGCTGGTTTGCAGTGGCTCTGCCCGGACTGAAAACACATTGCTGGGGGAAGGCGGTGAGGAGTGAGCACCTGCAGCTCCTGGAACCCCTGCACCCCAACCCTTACAGCAGTGGCAGCAGCCACAGGACGCAGCTGCAAACAGGGGGGCACAGCGGGGACACTGTCATGGGTGTTGGGGACCAGAGGGGACCCCGCTGGCACCCCGCTGGAAGCCAGGCAGGACTGAGGCTGGAAGCAGGGGGGATCCCAAGGGGACCCCAGTGAGACTCAGGCAGGATCCGGGCAGGACCCTGTCCGTGCCAGCCACAAGCCCCGCGGTTTCCCTGAGTCACTCCCGGCCGGAGCCCCGAGGTTCCTGCTGATGCAGCGCCGGGGTCTCTAAATGCTTTGTTGAACGCCTGCCCACTGTGCCTAAGTGCTTTCAGCCTGGGTGGCTGCTGAATCGGGTTTCCTGGGACAATTATTTGGAACATAAGTACCCAAAGTCTGCTCGAGTCCTTTTCTAAGTGCTTACGTTATTCTGTTTTAAAACCCTGGCACTGCATCCTCCTCCCTGCGGTCAGACCGGTCCCAGAGATGTACTTATTTTAATTATATTTGGAAAAACGCTTGCTGGACACAACGGAATGCCAAACGTGCAGTGTTTTCGCTCAGCCTCTAAGCCCTCACCCTTCTGGCGGCTCCAGGAGCCAGCTGAGTCCCACCAGGAATGTGGGAATTATGCCCCAAGCCTCAGTGGGAAACAGTGGGAATAATCCTGGGGTGTCCACGGGGAGGGACTGGTGGGTGTGCATGTTGTTACCTCCTCTGCTCGCTGCTGCTCTAAGTACAGGGTTAGTTAAGCTGGGCTTGGCAAGGCCATCAAGTGACACAGGCTCCTGGGCACTCAGGGGGACATGGAGACAACTGCCCCTGGAACGGGGAAGTCACCAGCTCCCAGGTTATTATTTACTCTTCCCTAGTTAAACCACTGGGAATTTACTGAAGGCTTCAGGCTTTAAGCTCATCATCTCTTTTAATAGTTTATTACGTTTTAAAACGATCCCACCAGCTGCGTCAGATATTTTCCATGCCAATTGCTGCACCTCCTTCCCAAAGGAACTGCAGACATCCAGAGGCTCCTCTCTGGAGTGGGGCAAGAGGTGGCGAGCCCAGCTGTGTGCCCAGCACCACAGGGATGCAGAGCTCTGGAGGGACACAGGGCACCATGGGGAAGCAGGACACCTCAGGGATTGACGGCACTGCCACCTGCCAGGCTGCTGCCCTGCCCCCGTGGGCTGGCACACCGCCGTGTCCCTCGGGATGTGTCTGCCTGCCCGTGTCAGCCGACCTCAGCAAGGACGAGCAGCCCCACTGTGGAAAATCCTAATGAAAAGGCTAAAGCTGGGAAGAGTTGGGAGCGATTAGTGGTGTGCATGCAGCTGAGCTTCCTGCAGATTACTTGTCTTTAGACCTAATCCTCCGCGCTGGAAAAAATCCCAAATCTCTTCATTTTTTTTATGGAGTGATTATCACAGACTCCAGAATGATTGTGTAAAAATTAATCCTGGGGGATGAGGCTGGGTTTGGAGCTGCAGTGTGGTGCTGGCCAGAAGCTGGTAAACAAACCTTTCCCGGAGTGAGGGAATTAAACTCCGGCCGCGCTCCCTCCGTTTGGCTGCACTGAGGGGCCGTATGCAATCCCTCCAGCCTGGGGCAGGAGCGGTGGATCATGGGGTGGCTGGGGATACCCCACAGCCACAGGTCCCCAAAGGCTTTCCAGGGCTTCCCTGGAGGTGGGAGGGGGCTATGGAGTGGGCAGGGGGCTTTGAAGGTAAGAGTGCCGTGAGTGGAGCCCGTGCCAGCCCCCCGGCTCCGGCCGAGCTCTGCACTCATCCGTCCTCAGGGCTCCGGCTCAAAAAGGTGCTTAAGCCCAGCATTAGGAGCGCGCCGTCCCGCTGCCAAGCGTGATGGATCTGTAACTATTCTGAAGCCATCCATGAATATTGCATGTGGATCCACTTATCGGAGCCTCCCCGGCACGGCAGCCCGGGCCTGCTTTAATAGGCGGCTGTCAGGAAATGCAAGCCAGGGAGGAACAGTTGGGATCAGCCCTTTTGGTGCCAGCACCGAGGGACTGGGGAGTGAGCTGGGGGACAACGGCAGGGATGGGACTCCTGGCTGGTTTAAATGCTCTTCCTCCCCTCGGTGTTTGGTCCCTGAGAGCAAACAGCACCTGGGTTTGGGGGGCTGCCCGCTGGGCAGGAACATGGAACACGGACCACCCAGCACGGTCCTGTCTGGAGCCACAGGGAGGAGAAGTGACTCAGAGTCTCACTGCAAACTTCTGCAATTTCTTTAAACCCCCAAAGCAGAGCCAGGACAGCCAGGAGCTGCTGGGGTGATGGCAGAGCCAGTGCTGGAGTCCAGGGGGCAGTTTGAGCGGAGCATCCTGTTCCAGGCCAGTCCCACAGCGCTCCAGGCAGCGGGGGGGCACCAGCAAGGTCTGAATGCCCCTGGAAAAGCCACCCTGAGCGGGGGCCTTGCAGTGATTCACTAGGTCAGGAGTTGGAGGTTAAGCCCGGGTTAATTTTATGCATTAATCAGGAGGAGAGGGAACCTTTTATTTGTCCTGCAGGGCCGGCGTCCCTCTCCCGTTTACACCGCGCGGCTCCAGTGATTTCATTAGGATCCGCCAGGCCAGGGAGGGAGCGGAACTCGGCCCCTTAATTAAGACGACTGTTGCTAAAGGCAGAATGATGGAAAATAATTAACCCTGTATAAAAACCACACGATGCTGAGAAGGAGCAATACATAATTTAGGAATGGGGAGGCCACTATGCAATATTAATTGCAGACAGCATGTCTGAACAGCACGACACGCCGCGGGCCCTGCGCCCCTCTCGCAGCTGCTGCGGAGGCTGCTGTGGCTCAGGACGTTCAGCAGAGAGCTCACAAGTTGCCCCTCTGCAGTAAATGGCCACTGCAGCAGGGCAGGGGGGGCTGCATGCACTTGGGGGAGCGAGGGGCTCTCCGGGAGAACCATGGGCACAGGGCTGTGTCTCGCCTCCCAGGTCTCTGCTGGGCAGGGAAAATACACTGCTTCTGCTGGTGGAGGCTCAACCAATTTCATTAATTAAAGTTCTAATTGTGCTTTGACCTCCTAGGAGGACCCTTGCCCTTCTTGGCCAAGCAAATTGGATTATTCCTCCCAGTGCTGATTGTCAGAGCCTTCGCTGCTGCTAAAATATTCTATTTCCTAATCAAATGACTTAAAAAGGCCAAACATGGAACTTTCAACAGCAATAACAAACACACCCCTTTATTGAAACAGACCCATGAAACAGTAATTCCGTAGGCAATTTCTGGGAAGGCTGTCACTGGATTCAAAGAGAGGTCCTCTCATCCCTGATGATGCTCTGGGGGGTGGATACTGGATTGGGGGATCTGGACACTGGATTGGGAAGCTCCTTTTTAACACAAAAAGGTGATTTGGGAAGCAGAGAAATGCCCTAGAGATCGGGGCACACCAGGGGTGGGATAAGAGCAGGAGCAGCTGGATCAGCACAGCTCGGGTGCTCATTCCACCAGAGATGAAACTTCTGTATCCCACCGGTTGTAAAAAAGGTGTCAGCGATGAAATTGCTTCCAAGAAAACATTAACTTAGAGATCTCCTGCCCCGCTGGTCCCATCAGGGGTGCTCTGGGCAGTGGGTCCATGGGGGTGGTGCAGAGCCAGGGCAGGAGGAGGCTCAGCCTCCTCAGGGATGCACAGCTGGACAGCTGGGCCAGCCCTGGTGATGCCAAGCCCCCTCCCCGGCAGAGCTCAGCTCCATATCCTCTGTCCTTCAGCCTCCCCTCCTTTCAATCACGGAATTATTTCCTAACTGACTGTAATTTTATTTTCTAGCCCTCGCTAATGAGCTCTTTGTGTAATGTATCATAAATTACTTAGAGCAAGATCCTTCTTTTACTTAGAATGGGTAAAAAATCGGCGTTGGCTCCAGCCTGTGCCCACACGGTGCTGGATTTTTCCAGCCGAAGCTCAGCTATGCTCAAGCCCTAATTTTGCAGATAAACAGCTTCTATTTCATTAAATGAGCTCTGCACAGAATGTTTGTCTTAGTTATTTCCAGAAAATTAATTCATAGGGCTTAATCTGTTTAGCATCTGATTAATGGGATTTTTAATCACCCATAATAATGATAATAAAAGGCTTAAAGTAATAACCGAGGCAAAGGTGTGTATTTGTCTTTGCTCTGCCCATTGTCCTGACAGCCATCAGTGCTGCACAATAACTCACCATATTTGGCACCGCTCCTTTCGGATCTATCGATCAGGTGGAGAAACCAGCCCTTGTTTGCATCCCTCTCTTTTAACCCTGGCTGTAAAATCACCTGTTACCCAGGAGGGATTTTGGAAAGCAGCACTTCAGGCTCCTGGACCCGCACCGTACTGCTCCCTCTGGTGACACAAATGACACCCAGCCCTGTCTGTGATAGTTACACACCTGCTGCACCACCCCTGCCATCACCTCTGCCGTCAGAGCAGCCAGTGACAGGTTGGACTAAGCGGGACAGTGGTATTTGTCTTTTATCCGTGTTTTATCTGAGTGCCAGAGCCCCCAGTGCCAACACTGTGGGAGTCCCACGCGGCCCTGAACCTGCCCAGAGCAGCTGAGACCAAACACAGCTCGCTGCACGTGTGGCCAGGGCCCATCCTTCTCCCTCAGGGATTTATTCCTAACTCCCTTCTGTGCTGCTGCAGGACGGCTGGGCTCGCAGGCTGCTGCCCTGGCTGGGACAGCCTTTGCCTTCCTGAGTGCAGAAACTCCCCAGTTTGCCTCTCAGAGACTGGAAGCTGAGTGGTTTTGGCTCTGGCAGGGTGAGAGGGAGGTCAGGGTCGGGCACAGGCTGCGGCACTTCCCAGGGAGGGATCAATACCCAACCAGCCGTGCTCGTGCTCCGAGCGGGGAGGAACATGTGCTCAGAGAGGCAAAAGGCATCCTCTGCCTCTCCCCGGGCTCCTTCCCTCTCCCCGGCTGAAACTGGAAAGAAAGGCATCGATCTTTTACTCTTTTCGGGGTGAGGGCAAATTGCAGAATGAAGATGACTTGAAAGAATGAGATGGATGGGAGCAACTGGAGCTCATCCTCCACGGGGGAGGAAAATGCAGCACAAATGATGATGTTAGTGATCCATCCGTCAGTCAGGGGCTGCATCCGCAGCTCCAGCGTGGCAGGAACGGAGCAGGGGCTGAGCGTGGGCTCTGCTGGTGCCGGTGCCTGTGCAACCTCCATAATCCATTGCTCCTGGCAGCACGGCAGGTGCTGGGCCCTGCTGGGGGTCCCTGTGGTGCTGGGAAGGAGGAGATGTCCTTGGAGCAGGGGTTGGAATGGGATAGGCCTTAAGGTCCCTTCCAAGCCAAGCCATTCTGGGGTTCTGTGACGCTTCTCCACCCACAAACACCCACCTGTCAATCCCAGCACAGCCCAGGGGCATCACCAGGCCCAGGCGTGAGGCAGAATCTCCCTCCCTTTTCCCCCCAGTTTTTCCAGGAGAATTCCCTTTTGCCCCCTGGAGACAGGTGCATGTGTCCCTAATGGAGACATTCCCAGCTGTGCCGCAGATGGGTCTCCACATCACCATTTTCAGTCTCTGGACCCAGTCTCTGAGGGGGGATGCTGGGGCCAGGGCATTCCCTGTGAGAGCAAACAGCCATTCCTGAGGGCAGGAGAGGTCCCCCTGGCTGCTGTGGCTGCTCCTGTGTCTCCTGCTGCAGGCAGGGACGAGCTGTCCCCGGCAGAGCAGTTATAAATTCCCAGTGCAGCAGGTTCCAGGCTGATTGCCTTTCCTGACGGAGCCTCTCTGTAAACGAGGCTTTTCAGAGATGACAGATAGAGCTGCTCCCCTGCAGCGTAAATCCTGGCAGCCCCAAGTGCCACCACAGCCTGGTTAACAGGGCCCAGCTCCTGGGGATGACACAGCTCTCCCGTGGCAGTTCCTCACGAACTGTGAGCCCTGTCGGCTCCGCTGAGCTGGGCACTGATCCTGCATCCCAAGCAAACCACCTGTCAAGGGTCACCCCTGCCAGGATGGGCTTCCCTTCATCCCTGCAGGCTGAAAGGCCATTTTCCCTGCTCTGCCAGCTTCTCCGGGAGATCTTGCTCCCCCTCTCCCTCTCTCCCCTCGTGGGCTCCCACGAGTGCCATTTATCCAGAGATCCAATGTACTTCTTCCTGGAGGACTGTGCAGAGGAAGGCAAACATTTAGGAAGGCAAACATTTAGGAAATCCTCTCTCCTTTCCAGGGCAGCTGGTTGTGATCCTGCTGGAGAGCCCTCATCGTTCCTGCCGAGGAGGGAGCCGCAGCCCGGCGCTCATTACTCTGCTCCCAGATGAACAGTAAGTCTCTGGAACAGTACTTACAGCCTGTAATAATATTACTGCTCGCTCTGCTACATGGTCCCTCAGTCATTTTTTCAATTAAAAAAGGCCCAATGCTCTATTAACCTTTTGCCTGCTCCCCCATCCTTCACGCCGCCGCCGGCCGGGCCGGCGAGCCGTGGCTTAGGGAAGGCATATTTTACTGGAAACCAGCCCAGCTCTCTGTCATCACACACGTGAAGTGTCATTTGTTCATTTAAAAATATGAGCCACTTTATCCAGCTCCCACCTCTGAACCGTGCTGGAATCTCCTGGTTGCCCGGGCGGGAGGCAGGCAGGGTGGGGTTGTGGGGCTGGCAGGGCTCCTGCTGTCCCTGCTGCTGGGGACAGATGTGCTCTGCTCCAGATCCTTCAGCAGCAAGTGGCAGCAGCTCGAGGAAATGGTGTCAATACCTAGATTTATCTGCCTCGTGCTGGGGTGGGGATGGCAATGAGGACCTGCTGCTCTGGGGCTGTGGCAGCGTGTCCCGTCCCCTCCCACCTGGAAAGCTTCATTCCGCTTGGATTTGAGGAGGTTTTGCAGGCAGGGTTTACACACAGGCCCAGGAAGGTGCCGGCTAAACCAGCGGTGGCAGGACCCCCATGTCCCATCCCCACCACTGTCAAACACACTGGTTTTCATTTTATTCCCAGGCTGATTTGCTGCTTTTCTTCCTGTCCCAAGGCAGCTACAGAGAGCTGTCAGAACCCTGTATGCTCCAGTTTGATTTCCAGCATCCACAAATGACAGTGTACAACACATTATTTGCCAGAAATTACCTGAAGCTCAGCCCTCGTGAGCTGGCTGTGCTGTGGAGAAAAGAGACCCTGTTCCAATCAATAGCCTTTCCACAGTCTCTGCCTGCCCACTGCCCATTATTTCCCCGGGTTTATTTTGCTTACGGTCCCAGCTGTGTTGATATGAGTGTTCCAAGTGGTTTGGGGTTGGGTTTGCAGCCCTAACCTACTCCCTGGCAAGGTTACAGGTCCTGGGAAAGGATGCTATCCATAAAAACTGGGTCATGAGGGTCCAGTAAAAATGCCCCGCTGCATCCCAGCAGTGGAGAGAGCAGAAGAACAGAGGATTCGCAGCAGTGCCCATTTGGGGCAGTGCCCGCATCCATCCCCTTCCCGAGCATGTGGGGAATGTCCTGGAGCAGCTGAGTGCAACCAGTCAATCCTGTGCCGCCTAAATGGGGGGATAACTCCCTGTGGATATTGCTGTGGGACCTTTATCCCTCAGTGCCATGTTGGATCCACAGATTGCTCGGTTACCAAAGGTCTCTGAATTTCATTTCTCCTCCCATGGCTCCTGTGTGGGGACTCTTTCCTTGTGGAACTGCCTCAGGTTAAAGAGGCCTTGTTATTCCCTCATTTTTTCCTGCAGAAGTTCCCATATCCTGTAATCAGGGCATTTTCCCCTCTTCTCTTGACAAGCTCCACACGTCAGGCTCTTTCAGCCGGTTGCTGTGCAGTGTATTTTTGGCTCATGGGTAATTTTGATGGCTATTTTCTGTTCTCTCTCCGGTTTCCCACCCCCTTTGGAGCCCTGAGTACCACAACAGGCTGGAGCTCTGCAATCTCTGCCCACAAGTGCCCCATGCTGAGGCAGGAGCCGCTCCCCTGCTCCTCACCCCCACTTACCCAGGCCTTCCATTAGCCCATTTTCCCACAGCAGCTTTTTGGGTATCATGTTCCATTATTTATTTGAGGATAAACACCTAAAAGCTGGCTGTTTTTCAGAGCTGTTGCTCCCAGAGTGGTGTCCTCTGTGGTGCCCTCCTGGGGCATCGCACACGTGACATTTATCTCCATCCTCAGGTTCTACTGGTTCCCTGCCAGCTCCTCCACTCCCTCCCTGCTGCTCCTGTGCAGGCTGGCTCCTGTGCCAGTGGACACCATCCCACCCTCCAGCCAGTCCCCTCTGTCATTGCTCATGTCCGGGATGCTCTGCTGGTTGGATCCTGTGCCCCATCTCCCTCGTAATCTCCCTCTCTCCGAGAGCTTATGTGGATTAGCAGGTCCCTTTGTATTATCTGTAAACCCCCTGATCCCCGAAGGACTCCCCTAATGGGATTGTGCCCACCTTTTGCAGCCTGGATGCACCTCTGCTGTGTGGGACAGGCTCTGGGTGCCCAGGGCTGCCCCTCTTCCCAGCCCTTTCCCTTCCTGGCCCTCAGATTTATTATTCCACAGCGATTGTGTTGGATTGCATTTGAAATCAATTAGCGCAGGTACTCTGAGATGAATGTTCATGCTCTGAAAAAAGGTGATGAAAACATACCATTTAAATAGAAATCAATTTCCCTTTCATGTATTTCTTCCCAGCTGCTGCCCGAAATTAATAGTTTTTAGATATTTGTGCGTGGAGAGGAGAGTCTCCCCTGTAAAGCACTCCCCTCTCCTCCTCTCCAGCTCCAGGCTCTCCCACCCTCATCCCTCTGCAGAGGGGCTGTTTTGTGTGCCGAGCTCGCTGAGGAGCGGCTGGAACTGCCTCCTCCCTCCCCGTATTTTGGTGACATCATTAGCCGTTTCTCCAGGGGAAACTGGTGAATTCCAGCACTAATAAACACCAGGGCTGCAGCACAGGGACCCCAGGAGCTCCAGGATGTGCCATTACCCCGGGGGCTGGACCTTTGTAGGAAACCTCTGTGTGCCAGTTATGCTCACAGAGAGCCCAAAAGGACAACAAGGCAGGGATTGGGTGATTGTCCCTCTGGATCCCGGGGGCAGCTCCCACCTCCTCAGGCATTCCTGAGCACGGGGAGCCCCCCAGACCTGCAGCACCCCCAGGCTCCCCTGAAAGGGAGCTGCCAAGGGCTGGGCTGGGTGCCCACCTTGGGGCCAGCTCTGGTGCCAAGTGCTGCCACTCAGGCCCAGGGTTTGGGACAAAAGCAAGGGAAAAAAAAACAAAAACAAAAGCAGCCCTTCTTTTGGGCAACTCTCTGAGTGTTCCTGGATGTCCCTCACAGCCATGCTCCTCTGTCCCACTAAAATGCCATGCCTTTTCCAAAGCCCAAATAGTGCCTGAGCCAGATAAAAGAGTTAAAAATGGCCCTTTTTGCTGAACTTTCCTGGCTATGGTGGCCAAATTCCCACAGTTACCCTGAGCAAGGAGTTTTCCCTGGGCTACAGCACCTGTCAGCAGCCAGTGTCTGACTCGCTCTCGATGACAGGGTGCCCTGCAAGTGACCTGTCCCCTCACCCCCAGTTCTTAATGCCAGGGGTCTTTCCAACCTGCTTGCCCACCGGGGGACCACCACTTTAATTCCGTAATCATTTCATGTATTATCTCCTTTAGTCTCCAAAATCTAATCCCAAATTTAAACAAGCATCTGTCCTCCTCATTTACCGCCCAGGCCACAAATTATGGTTCAGCCCCTGGGCCCTGCCCTGATCCCTTCGATCTGGTTTTCTAGCAGTGTTATGATTAATCTCCCCCTCCAATCATTTTCCCCTCCCATCTGTTTTCCAGCAGGAGTCCCGTGCTGGGGCCGAGGGCCTGAGCCCTGGAACTGCTGGGCTCTAATCCTGCTGTGCCAGCGCAGCCTTGGCTGTGCCCAACCAGCCGGCCCCTGACCTCCTTGTTCCCCCTGTGGAATCAGCACAGCTGAGGTGCTGTGCTCTCACAGGGAAATGAAGGGCAAGGGAGATTTTTGGGGGGAAGCGTGGGGACTTCTCCCCGTGGTGAGGCTGGAAAGCTCCTTGCCCGCAGGGCAGCAGCCGGTGGCTGATTTGGGACACTGGCACATTCCCTGATCCCTGAGCTGGGCTGTGTCCGTGTGGCTGGGCAGAGATGCCCCAGGGTCTCCTTCCCCTGTGCCAGGAGCCCCAGCCAGGCTCTGTGAGCGGCTCAGGAGCACTAAAGGCGCAGGGGAGACCTCGCAGTCGATGCCCTCATTTACATCTGTTTCATTTTTAGACATCTTGGACTGTGCCTATGATTTCTCCAAGAGAAATCAGGTTTTCAGCCCAGTTCCTGGTTGCATGGGTCAGGAATAAAAACTGTTCACAGCCCTCTCTGTTTCTGGTCTCCAGGTATCGATCCCTGTCTCCATTTTCCTCACTCTCGGCTTGATTCCTGCCACTGCCTATTTTTGGTTTGTGCTTCCTGCCAGCAGATCCTTCTGGAGCTTTTCTCAAGCTCCTGATTTGCCTCCTACTGTCACTGCAGCATCTCCAGCCCTTCCCAGGTGCCCCTGCCTGGCTCCCACACAGCCCCAGCCCTGCTCCCCTCCCTGTGCCCGTGGACTGCCCGTGCTGTGGGTTTGGGAGTTTGGGGGCTCAGATTTAACTATAGCCTAGGTTCATAGTTTAGTCCAGAGATCCAATTCATCTTCTAACTAACCCCTCTGTATTGCTGTGATTTGGTTGCATTTTTAGATGCAGATATTTGTAAAAGGTGTAGCTTTTCACTGTTCTCTGGGACTGGCAGTGACTCTGCGCGTGGACTGCAAATCCCGGTTATTGAACCTGTGCACACCCATGGCACCACTCCCAAGGCTGATTCTGGGCAGTCTGTTTGGGGCAGGGGAATTTGGGGTCCCCAGTCCCCTGTTCTCCATCCCCTGTGCTGAGGGTGTGCCGGCTCCATTTGTTTTCCGTGCCCGTGATCTCTTTGCTTTCCCAATTTCCCCCTCTCTGTGTTATTTGTTACTGGCTCCGGCCGAGCGCTGGCAGGCTGGGAAATCAATTCAGCTCCGGAGTTGGAGTCTCAGAAGGGCTGTATGGAAAGGCTGCCCCTTCCCGGGACAGCGGCTGACACGAGATAAATCATCGCGGGTTTTTTGCCAACGTGCCATATTTCAAACTCATAATCAGTCCCCCATCACCCCTCGCTTTCCTTCAGGCATCTCCTTCCCACTCCCTGTGATTTATGTCCCCGGGTACCGACACCAATTGGACATTTCTCATCCTCTCTTGTATAATTTCTCTTTGCTGCATTTCCTTAATTACCCCTCTCTGACCTTCCTTTTCCTTCCTTACCCCTCCTTCAGCTCGCTCCCGGGCTTCCGTGCCCTCACTTGGCTCCTTCTTCTCCTTCCCGGTGTGAATGTGGTTTCTGAGCCCCCCGGAGCCGTGGTGACAGCGGGGGTTTGGGGTGGCACCTTCCCAAGGCTGGAGCAGAGGTGGGAGCAACCCCTTGCCAGGCTGGAGCGGGGAAAATTGCTTGGAAAAGCTCCACAGGGAAGGACATGGACGATGTCCCACTTGGGTTGCTGAAACCACCACAACGGCCCTTTCCCTGTGTGTAAATGAGTCCTGATCCAGCAGGGATTTCTCCCCTCTGAGGTCAGTCATTCCCTACGATATTTCCCATGGAAATGTCCACGTGCAGAGGATCTGGGACTAACAGAGCACTGAGCCCGTGGCCGGGTTCTGCGTGGCAGCTCTGGGATCCTGGCACAAGGAGCAGGATCATGGAATCATTGAGATGCAAAAGCCCTCCAAGATCCCTGAGTGCAGTGATTCCCCCAGCACTGCCAGGGCCACCACTAACCCGTGTCCCCAAGTGCCACCTCCACAGGGCTGTTGCATCCCTGCCGGGGTGGGGACCCTGCCCTGGGCACCTGTGCCAATCCCAGCCGGGCCAGGGGGAGAGGGGAAGCAGAGTAGTTCACTTTCTGGAACCGCTGGAACGTCTCCCTCATAATTAATAAATGGGAGATGCTGCTGCAGCTGATCAATAAAGTTGTTAGAGGGAATTGATCGCGGGGGGAACTCTTTTTGTGGGTACAATTTTTCACCTCTCCTGAACAAAGGGCTCCCCGGGGTGCTCTCACAGCCTGCCCCAAACGGCCAGCGAGGGAGAGACAATTAATTAATTAACACCCAGAGAGCGACATCCCCGGGAGCCTCTGGAAGGGCTGGAGCCCGGCGTGGTGGCTGTGCATGTGTCGATTTTGGGGCACAGCCGGGTGGTGCCAAGGCAGGGCAGGCTGGGCACCCTCCTGTGCCATCACAGAGCTCGGCTGTGTCCTTGGCAGCCTCATGCCAGGATCCTTTCCCAGCCAGAGCCCTGCTCTGCTCAGCTGGGTCAGCCTTTCCGTGACAAATCCTGGGCAGGAACCGTCCCCTCTTGCAGGGAGTTTATAGGGTGATAATAAGCATCAAAAACCAGGGAATGACACTTGACATTCAAGGATTTGCCTTGGGAGAGGAAATTTAAAGAGCTTGTTAAGCTGTTTGGTGGTTTAGGCTTTGTTTTGTCACTGTGGTATTTTTCTGAGTGGTTTGTTTTTCCTCTTGAGGAAGCTGTTTGGGTTCTGAGGAAACACGAGTGTGTTTCAGGTCAGCACTTCAGGCCTCATTCTCTCTTGCTGAGGGCGGATGCTCCGTGGCACAGGCACAGGAACAGCTCCTGTTCACTCAGGCCCCTCAGTCCCTCTGGCTCACGCAGGGCTGAACCTGTGGATGTGGAAAGGGAATGACATGGGAGGGAAGGACATGCTGGGAATGTTCACAGGGACAGTCTTACACCTGCAAGCCCAGGGAAGCTGTGGCTGCCCCGTTCCTGGAAATGTCCAGGCTGGAATAACGTGGTCTAGTGGGAGGTATCCCTGCCTGTGGGGAATCGATGGGATTTAATGTCCCTCCCAGCCCAACCCCTTCCATGATCCTATGAAAGGTGAGGGATTAAGATGAGTGCTCAGTTTAAGCGGGCAGGGCGGGCAGTGCCGGTGTCTCCGCTCCTCCTGTCCCCCCTGGCATGGCCCACCCGGAGATGCAGCGCCTGGGGAGCACCTCCCAGCCCTGCCCACAACCTGGGGGATCAATGAACAATTAATTCCTGCCACCACTTGTATCTCTCAGCCCTAATTAGCAGCCCTGGCAGTTGTCTGTCAGGCAGGAGCAGCGCTTGAGCAGGGTCACTCTCTTACTGGTAATTAAGGATGGATAAACTTGTTTGGAAAAGGCTGGAAGCCTGAACTACAGCTGGGAGGCAGGAAAAAAATCCCAACAATTAAGAAGAAGATCTTTAGAAGAGCTGCTAAATGTCAGAGCTGCAGGCGTTTCACTTGGGATAAACTGCCTGGATCCCGCAGGAGCACCAGGATCCAGCCCCAAATTGGTATTTCAGATGTGCAGTGGCTCAGAAACGAAGTGGTTCCTCTGCATTCCCTTTCTGCCTTGCTTTTCCAGGGAAAGGAGCTTCCACTAGCACAGCTTGCTTCTGGCCGTGAGCACTTCTAGGTGTGGGGCATTTGTTGAATCAGGGTGATTACTGATGGCAAGGACTGTTTTATCTGCCCCAAGTAACTGATCCCACCTCGGTGGCATTATCATCCCTGGAGCAGGGCCAGGCTTCCCTGGCAGCCAGCACAGCCAGTTATTGCTTGTAATTAACTCCATCAAGCAAAACTCCTATAAATCAATCACAGCTCGGCTAATAAACAGATAAATCTTTGCTCAATCACTACCTGCAGACAAGGGCGAGTCTCTCTGATTTACCACTTTCCTGGTGCTGAACTGAGGATCGCAGCGGGATGGCAGGAGGGACACCAGGATCCCAGTGTGATACACGGTTTAAAACTCGGTGGACAGCAAAACTGGGCAGTGCCACGTGGGCCTGCCCTTGGCTGCCAGCCACCCAATCAGCCTGGCTGTGGCAGCCCTGGGGACACGTCCTGAGCGAGGGATGCTCCTGCAGGGACACCCCCCTTTCCCAGGCAGGGGATGCCGTGTGGACTCGGGGTGGAAGAGCAGAGGAGGTGGCCGGAGCCCCTGGAAGTGGCTGTGTCCCCTTCGAACAGTGCAGCCCCGACTCAGATATTTGTCATCCCCGTGGAGGGTACAGTGTCAGCCCATGACCTTTGTCACACCCCAGTGCTTTCAGGGATGCAAATTAGGGCCTTTTTTTCTCCCCCCATCTGGACAGATAAGACGGACTCTTCCTTGGACGTCTCGGAAGCCGATATTTATTGTGAGCCCACCGCTCCTCTCAGCAGGTGGACAAAGATAATACTGTCATTATGTGCTCAGAAAATGCTTTGTAAAATTTGGCGAAGTCGGCGGCGCTCCGGCGCAGATAACATCTGCCTCCAGGACCGCTCTGCTGTAAACAGGCCTCGGAAAAATAGCACCCACTGCTTCTCCCCGGGAATATCGATTTTTGGTGTTGGAAAGGGTCAAATTCAAATCGCCGGCACAAAGAGCGGCTGCAGCTCCTGCGCCGCGCGGCTTCTCACAAAGAACAAAGTGCGGCGGCGGCAGGAGCGGCTCGGGGAGAGACAGGGACGGGGAAGGGCCAGGCCAGGGCCGGGGCCAGGGCCAGGGCCAGGGCACGGCGGCCAGCGCGCCTTTCCCATGGGAACAGGCAGCTGCTGCCCGCGGGGCCCGTCCTGCCGGGAGCGTCCTGCCGGGAGCCGCGGGCTCTGCGGGGCTGCGCAGGGGCTGCTCAGCCCCCCGGAACCCCCCCCCGCCTCAGTGTCCCCGGTGGGACACACAGGAGTCCAGCCAGGATGTGAATCCCTGAGGGCAGAGCGGCGTCAGGAATTACAATACAGCCCAGGAGCTAAAGGCCCTTTGGTGCCCTCGGCAGGGACTCTCCGGACGGGACAGCGTTCCCTGGAGCCTTTTTGCCTGTGTGGGACTGGGAGCACTCCCATCCCCAAACCGGTTCTGCTGGGAGACCCACCCCAGCTGAACTCCTTCCCTGTCCACCTTCCACAGGCACAGCCCTGGACAATCCAGGCGGAGCTGCTCACCTGGGAGATGCCTCCCATCCCTCTGGCTACTGGTCTGGGCAGTGCCTTCCACTGACACCTGTACGGGTGCTCTGCCCCAGCAGGCCACAGTTATCCCACCCCTGCCAACATTTGGGCACCCAGGGGGGTCCCAGGAGAGTGACCCGGCATTCCCACTCCCACACCGGTGCAAATCCCCGAGTCCCGGTTCGCTGGGGTGTAACCAAAGCCCTGCAGCGCAGCACCAGCCACAGAGAGGGGGCCTGGAGCACTGGCAGCTGTGGAAATCCACCATCCAAGTTCTGGTCCCTCGGGAATGCCTTGGAAAGGGCTCCTGGGCTAACGGGAAGCAACAGCCTGGGCAGCAGAACAGAAAATGCAGGAGCGGCACCTGCGGCGGCTGCTGCTGAAGGGAGAGGATTTTACCCAAAGAGCCCGTGGCAGCTCCAAATCCCTTCATCCAAACAGCATTATTTATTCATATTCCCATTGTACACACTGTGGGCCTGGAAGAGAGACACGATCGATCGGGGCTGCTCGGAGAGCACGGAGCAGGGAACCTGGGATGCAGGGCCAGGCTGCAAGGGAGGGGAAAGGGGCA
This sequence comes from Empidonax traillii, assembly GCF_003031625.1. Taxonomy (NCBI): domain Eukaryota; kingdom Metazoa; phylum Chordata; class Aves; order Passeriformes; family Tyrannidae; genus Empidonax; species Empidonax traillii. Next base: position 125,780 of record NW_020956655.1, on the reverse strand, counting down.
GTGGGATCCTGCAGAGCAGGACAGGGGTACCCTGCAGCGGCACACCCGGCTGTGCAGGGCAGGGCACGGCATGCTCCGTGGCCTCCCCTCCCGCTGGGAAGCAGGCTGGGTCCCTGGCTCAGCTCCTGCCCTGCCTGGAGAACCAGGAGATGATGCTTTTTGTGGTCACACACAGGAGGCAGTTGCAGTCTTTGAAGGGGAAAAATAAACCTCTTTCTCACTCAATTAAATGTAGTCAAAGGCTTCGGAAAAGCAAATGGGTTCCATTTATGGTTTGGGGATGGCAGGAGGGCAGGGCTGGATAACCAGACCGTGCCAGGAGCTCGTGTGGGGGCAGAGCTGTTTGTTCAGCACAGGGACCCGCTTTTACCGTGAGAGCAATTAGCACACAGCCCTCAGAGCCCACGGCCTGCCACAGAAATGCTCCACAGGACGTTGGCCGGGGCTGCACGTGGGCAGCTGGAGCAGACACGAGCAAGGCAGGGCGGCAGCTCCGTCCCCAGTGGGTTGGGACCTTTAGGGCACCTTGCACAGATATGTGAGACGGGGTATTTCCTTTTGCCTGCGTCCTCTGCTTCCCTGCCTGCTCCCTGCCTGCATCCCTGCCTGTTCCCTGCCTGCTCGGCCGGCTGGCAGGAGCAGCCTGCCCACCCGGAGAAGGTCAGTCCTTCAGCTCCACAAAGCAAGCCCCAGGCAGGTGTGTCCAGGTCCCTGGCACTGCCTGAGCAGGGGGTTTAGGCCGCTCCCAAATCCATCTCCCGGCCCGTCATTATGCCGAGCAATTTTTCATTCACGGCGAATCTGCGGCAGCATTTTAATGCGAGAAGCTCCCGACTCCGTTTCTCTTCCCCTGAAGAAAAATAGCTTAATTTCTGCAGTTTGATAGATTTTCCTGAGCCTTCAAAAGGTAGAGAAAGACTCTTGAAAATCGGTCGTTGAACTATCCACAGGCATTTTATAATGGCCGTAAATAGGCCTGTACTGAATAGCTCTCCAGGCATCAGCTTGAATGGTGTCCTTGACACTGTTATTATTATCCCCACGGAAAAAAAAAAAGGGAAGAAAGAAAAGAAACAGAAAGTCTGGGAGCCTGTCCACCCCGCAGTTGGTGCTCCTGCAGGCTGCAGGAGCTGAACTGCCCCCGCCGGATCTGCGCCCCCGGAATGCGCCGCTCCTCACTTCCCAGAATCCCCATAAATTCCACGGAATTCCCTGCACAAAACAAATCGATGCACATGCGAAATTTTGCACACTTCGGAGCAAATGAAGTGCAAGAAGTTGGGGAGATTTTATCTTCCGTCTTTTGGCCCCTTTGCCCACCTAAATCTTCGGTTGCTTTCCATCAGGGAATGTGTTTCTATAACTCCCATGCTACTGTCACAGACTGCATGTCCCACCTTTCCCCTGGACCCGTCCTTTCCACCTCAGATCCCGTGGGATTGTGTCACCAGAGACACTGCGGAAAAGCTCCAGGTTAATCAGCAAGAGCAATTTTCTCAGCATAAATAAGGTGCTTTCATTTCTTGAAAGCCACTCTGATTTTGCCAGCCCCCTCACAGGGCAAAAATAGCGCGCCCTAGAAATGTCAGCGGCGCGTATGGATTTCTCTCCATGGAAAACCAGCGCAGCCATCAGCCGCGGAGCAGCCTCGGAGCCCTCCCATGCGGGGATGCTCTGCCAGGGAGGGGGCTGTGCTGCAAGTCACAGAGTCGTGGAATGGTTTGGGTTGGAAGGGACCTTAAAGCTCATCCAGTGCCACCCCCTGCCGTGGGCAGGGACACCTCCCAGCAGCCCGGGTTGCTCCAAGCCCAGTCCAACCTGGCCTTGGGGCAGATCCATGGCAGCTCAGTATCTGAGCCCCGGGAATGCTCCTCGGTCCCTCCCCTTCCTGTGGGAGGTAAACCGAATAAATCTGCATTTTTACCTCACGGTCCATTTTTAAAAGTGAATAAAAGCGGCCGCGCCTGGGGATGGATCCGGTCCCTGCTGCGGGAAGAGGGGACAGAATGGAACAAGGCACTGCTGGCTCCGCCAGCCGCTGCTCCATCCCTCTCCGCATCCTCCGGGATCCACGCGGTCCCTCTGCGTCCTCTGGGATCCGCTGGCCCTCGCCTCCAGCGCAGTCCCCAGCATTCGGGGGTGGCTTTTCCCTCCCGCCGAACTGCAGGCTCCTGGCAGCGCCGCCGCCGCTTCCCGGCACCGCCAGCGCTAATTGCTCCCGGTTCGTTAGGGAGCGACAGCCGCCCTCCCTCGCCCCCTCCGCGGGGGCTCCGGGCTGCCTTTCCTGGAAGTGTTTCCTCCCCGGGCCGCCGCATTTCCGCATCCATCCATAATTGATGCCAGGGTGGGATTTCTTGCCCCACCGGCGGGTCCCGAGCTGGGATTCGGTGTGGAGCGATGGGCCACACCCTGTGTGATCCCATCCTCGGTATTCCCGCCGTGTTGGTTTCAGGGATGTGGGTGACACGGATGGGGACATGTTTGGATGGAAACCTGCCCTCCGTGCGCTCGTTATCAGGGACGAGCTTCACCCCGAGGTGTTCAAGTGCAGGAGCCTCCCTCGCCCTTCCCAAACACATCAGGCAGGTGGCTGGCAGCCTCCCTGGCCCGGAAAGGTGCCCCTGGGGACGAATTTTCAGCTCTGCTTTGCTGGGAAAGCTAAAATCCCCAAATCAAACTCTCTCTTTTGTGCCCCTGCCCACCCACTGGTTACATAATTCCCAGCAGTAATGAGCGCTCCGAGTTTTTAAGCCATCGGTTGGTTAATTGTCTCCCTCCTCCCCAGCAGTGCAGAACAGACAGAGCAGGCACGAAATGAATCCCACAAAACCACAGCTGACAGGTTTAAAAATCTATTTTCCTGCAAGGAACTACGGGAAGGACGGGTGATTAATGGAGACTATGAAGAAAAGGTTTTATCCAGCAGATTAATTTCAACGGGTGTTTAAATCCTTAGCGGAGCTGGACAAGGTGCTCGGAGGAGAAGCTGGGGGGGCTCCCAGGGACTGACTGGGCAGTCACCCTTCCCAGCTCCGTGGCCTTGCCTGAATCCATAACCCACCTCCCCGTCTGGGTCCACTGCCCTTCCCAGCAGTGCACGGAATTCCAAAAGCTGTGCTCCCTATCCCAGGCCTCTGTTCCCCCTCGGCAGTGGCCTCTGGCCCTTATCCCTCATGCCTCTCAGGTGCTGTTTTGCAGCATTCAGTCCAAGCAGTCTGGAGGGAATTTGGAGGAATTCCTAATTTTACCTATGGATTTACCTGGGAGAACCTGCCCCTGTGTCCCTGCCCAGGGCAGGGGTGAGATTTAAGGTCCCTTCCAGCCCAAACCATTCCAGGATCCCCTGATTCTACAATGGGCTCCACCCCCCCCCAGTCCAGCGCTCCATGAGCAGGTGGATGGTTTGGAAAAGGGAAGAGCACAGCAAATTGACACTGCAAGGAGTAATCAGGGCTGCAGCTCGCTCTGCTTCCCACTTCCCACGGCAAACCTTCCCCCGGGACCGCGCGCGCCTGACCCTAAAGTGTGCCCATTTTCCAAGCCAATGCACTTGATGGGAACTCATCCCTGGGGTGGGACACGGCCAGGGTTGGGTTGGCTGAATCCCTGCATCCATTTCGTGTCGCAGCTCTGCACAGATTGCACTGGGGCTCTGCTCTGATTTGTTCCTGCTCCTTCCAGCTCAGCAGCACCCTCAGATGAGCCCATTATCAGTGCCTTGACTTGGCTTTTTAGGGGTGTTTGCTGCCCTTTTCCATGTTCAGTAAAAATCCATCGGTCCCTGTTCCCACCCGATGTCCCATCCTGCTATGGTGGGATCAGGGAAAGGGGCCAGGGCTGGGCCTCCTCTCCTCCTCCCTCCTCCTTGTGCTGGGCCAGCAGCACCATCCCTGTGTTTGTCCCTGCAATGAAATGGATTTTAACCCGTTTTCTGTCTGAAGTCATTTTTTAAACAAAAAAGGCCAAATTTAATCTTGCAGGACGTGCAGATTCCAGTGTAGTTTCAATGCTGGACGCATCAGTTTCCTCTCCCTGTGTTGTACACTGGGAGTAGCTCCTCGGGAGTGAGTAAATGCCTGTTTAAAGTTATTTACATCAATAAATAAATATTTACCCCCATTTTAAGCCACTCGAGTCCTTTGCAAACAGGTTCCAATTTACAAAAATCAATTAAAACCCCACATTCTAATGCACCGACCACAGCGATGTTCCCGGAGATGTCACTCCGCCTGCATTCCAAGCCCCAAATCAGCATTCCAAAAGCTCTGCTGCTGAAAGAGCAGAAAGTTTCACCTTTTAATTTTTCATAGCGGATTAATTTTTAATTTTCCGACATCAGAGAGAGGGGGAAGTTCCCCAGGAGCCTCTCCCGCTTCAAAGCGCGCTCCAGGCAACCGCTGGATCGAGTGTCAATTTATCACACCGGAGGCTCTGCTCCACATTTTTCCTGCCTTGTTTTTTGTTCAGACAAAAGTATTAAGGCTGGGGAAGTTTTCTAAAATCCGGGAGCAGCCTGGACAGGAGCAAACCCTGTTTTCCTCCTGTCTCAGCTCCCTAGAAATGGTGTTAAGCCCCATCCCTGGACACCTGGGACTTCCCCCAGGAATTCTTCCCTGCGAGGGTGGGGAGGCTGTGGCACAGTGGAGCTGAAGGTTTTAATTCCTGTGAAATGAGTGCCAGGTCCTCCCTTCGTGTCTGTGTGTCCACACAACTCACCCTGGCACTGTGGGCAGTGAGCAGCTGGCACAGCCCATCCCGGCTCTGGAACCTGGGATTGTACAGACCCTGCCTCGTGACCTTTGGGATGGGGCCCTGTCGATGCTCCTGAGCCCAGACCCACCTTCCAGCATCGGGGTTAAAAATGACTCCACTGCCCTCCCTCTCCCAGCCTTGTCAGAGCACATCCTCTAGTTAGAGCTTGGAAATATTTCCCTCCTGGCTCCCAGCTATTGATTTTCCAAGGCTCAGCTCTGCCCGGCAGTTGAAGGAGAGCAGAGGGTTCTCCGGGCGCTGCCTCTGCCCCTTCCCTCCCTGGATCCCCACGCTCCCTGGATCCCCACAGCACCAGAGCTTATCCCCAGGCAAACTGGTCCCAATTCACAAACCCCTGTGCTCCCCGGGGCAGAGGCAGAACCTGCTCCTGAGGGCTTGAAATGCTGAATTACAAATAAATCTCTTTCCCAGGGCAGCCTGGATTGTGCAGCTGGAGGGAAGCACTTCCAGGCAGGATGAGAGACACAGCCCATGCTCACTCGGGAATCTGCTCGCAGAAACACAAGGAGGAACGTGGCCAAGCAGGAAGGCAGATGAAAAGTGAGCCCTTTGGAAGGAAGGAGGGAAGGAGAAGTGCTTCCACACTGTAGGAGGTAATTTTGGATTCAAATATGACATTGCTAAAGTTCTGCCGTGCTCACACAGCCAAATCGCTGTTTAGAGATTCCAGAGGGAAGGAAGGAAGGAAGGAAGGAAGGAAGGACCATCACTGCTCTCCTCTGTTCTTCCCACCCTCCGTCCATCCCGCTCCCTCCCTGTCACAACTCAGTAACAAGAGCTCACTAATGGATCAGCTTAAGTATCCAACAGCTCCAATCACTGCTCTAGAAAATAATCAATCAGGCACTTAATTTGTAACATCGGCAAGGAGCTGCCCAGAGACCGTGGAATAAATTATCCGGCACAGGTGGGATCCAAACCAGGGCAAAGCTCTGAGTCACCCTCTTCTCCAGCCCCTTCAGGGAGTGTAACTCGCCCCAGCCTGACTCAGGGGGTGCAGACAGAACCCCAAACACCAGCAAAAAGGGCTCTCAGAAAGACACACGGCTCAGTCATTTCTTCCAAAAAAGTTTAATTGAGATTCCATCCTTATGGCAAACAACACACAGTAGGATTATCCAAAAGGGCTGTGTTACATCAGTGGAAGTCCTTGGTCGATCTGAAATGCATATGTCGGGCTACAAGCGAGTATCTGTGCACATCTGGCGTTACCAGAACCAGAGGAACTGCTCCCACTTGCAGCCTACGCTCCACGGGGACTCCCAGCTCTCTGGGGGGTGGAAAGGGGGAATACACCGAGCTTTTAGGTATACCTAGGAAAAACCTGGCCCCTCTGAACTCAGCTGTGCCCTCCCCCCTGCCCCCAGGGGAGGGCAGGAGGCCAGCTCAGACACCCTGCACACACCTCTCGGTGTCACAGCACCTTTGGGAAGCTCCCACCTTCCCTGAAGCGCAGCCAGGACCCAGGGAGAGGTCAGAGAGGAACTCAAAAGAGAAAAACTTTGACTCAATAAAGAAAGGACAAAAGCCACTGGAAAGGGCTGAGGAAGGCACGTGCATAGATGGGATTCATCCCTCCTCAGGGCAGACACTCACCCAACCCAGTGACACTGGCCGTGAGAGACGAGGGACTCCTCAGGAACCTCTGTTACAACTAACCTGTGACAACAAACAGTACCACCAGCCCTGAGAGACAGGCCCCATCTGCTAAAAGCTGGAAAATTAAGTGGTTTCTACATGATGGTCTAATAGCAGCAACAGAGTAATTATCCCATTATGTGGTTAGAACAGTCAAAAGTGAATTTTAAGTACCTCTTATTAGTGGGGACAAACACAATGCCTCAGAATCAGTGCCAACTAGTACTTTCAGGACTCTCTCCAGTATGGAAAGGGAAAGCCAGTCTGTATTTATAGCATCACAAGGTTCATGTGAAGGTAACCTTCACTCTCCACACTTGTAAATGTGCTGGTCACAGCCTGGTCACAGCCTGGCCATGTCCCCTCCAGCTGGAGGAAACAGGAGTAGGAAGATTTGATAAACCAGATCCTTTTCCACTGAGCCCTAAGTGTCACCCAGAGAAGGGGGAACAGAGGAGAGACGTAAGGCCAGCGTTCCCAGACATACTGGACATTTGTGCTCCTTTTTCCTGCCCAGGCAGCGAGCAGAGACCAGGGATGGAGCACGAGAGGGAGAAGAGATGCCTCTGGCTCCCTGCCACTGCCACAGGCACAGGCTTGGAGGGTCAAGGAAGACTTAGTTCTGCGAGGGACAGCGGTGACGCAGGAGGTGCCAGCACTGCAGCAATCTCAGCCTGCCTCACCCTGGGAAGCAGCTATGGCAGTGGAGAAAGGCAGCTCTCCAGAGGTAGCGGGGATTCCAACAGCCCCACGGCAGCACTCGGCCCACGGGCTGCTCAGCACATCCACGCACTGCTTTAGTACCCTGCCTTTAGTTCCTCCAGCAGGACAGGACGAGATAAACCCCTGACACACCACCAGAGGCCTCTTCTCTCCTTCAGCACTGCTCTCCAAAGAGCAGAGGTTCAAGCTGCTCGTCCCTCATCTTTACCTGAGCAGATCAACCTGGCTGAGCAGCGTGGCTTCCCAACCAGCCCCAGTGACTGCCAGGACCCAGCCTGCACCGCCCCAGTCCCGGCGTTTCAGTGCTAAGGACGTCAAGTAAAGGCGCACCCGAGGTGACAGCTGCACTACCACAGGTATGGCTCAGTCCCACTAAACAGGCTCACAGCTTGGCTCCCACCCGCGAGGGGAGGGCCCTGTGCCTCCAGGGGACACTGCCTGGGGGGCTGAGTGGGGACAGCCTGGCAGCAAAGCCCCTCCTGGCCCAGAGCAGCTGGGGCTGCCCCCTCAGGCATCTGCAGTGTAGGGATGTGAATCACTCCTCACCGATCGTCTCCATTTAAAGAACATCAACTCAGCCAGACCAATCCCACCTATGGCACTCCATAGGTATCCCCCAAAAACCACAGCACTGCGGCACAGCAGAAAGCACAGAGCAGAGCTATAAACCTTCTGGAGAGCAAGCCTGACTTCCTAAATTTACTTAATCAAACTGAGAAAGCCCTTTTTAATAAAAATCATAATAATTTAAACAGCCATTCTGCTTAACAGATAAGCCAGCATGTTTCCCTACGTGCTCCTGCTAGATTTGGAACACGCAGTTTCAATGGAACGTGTTCTTCAGTATCACCCAAGCAGGCTTACTCCTTTCAATTTATGCTCTTCAGATGCTTTCCTGCAGATAATGACCATGTTTTTTCTAGAAAATGTAAACAATTTTTGTGCGTTCTACTATCCCAGCTAAGCTTTCACCGGAAGTTTCTGGCAGGAGAAAACCAAACAAAACAAAGCCTTATCTTTATGCCCTAAAAAAAAAAAATAATATATATATATACACATACACACATTATTAAAAAGCATTAGAAGTCACTTGATCTCCAAAGTCTCCAAAGCCAGCTGCGAAGTCCCTCTCAGAAGGGACAACTGGTGACTGTGCTGGTCAGACTGCACCTTAAGCAAACCCAAAATAACTGTAGCTTGACCTGGCAGGCTGAAGTTAATACACTTGTGACCAACCTGCACACAAATAAACCCTGCATAGAAATAGAAGCTAATTTGAAAAAGCTGTGAGAGTTCTCAGTGCTGGACTCTGGCTAAGTGCCACCAGGGTCGGGTGACACGAGATCTCCTCACGCTTGACAGGATAAATGCCCTTATTTCCCTACTTCCTACAAACTCTTCTCAAACTAAGAAAACATAAGAAAAATTAAACCAAAGCCCAGTTTCCCCCCCGTGCTGTCACGGGAGAGCCCACCAGCCTGTGAGTGTGTCCCAGGGAGGGGCTGGGCCAGGGTCTCCCTCGTTGGCTGGGGCCGTTGCCGTGTGCAGGGCAAGTTCCCGTGGGGCACAGGGCGGCTGTGCCGGGCTCACAGGGGCTGTGCCGGGCTCACAGGGGCCGTGCCGGGCTCACAGGGGCTGTGCTGGGCTCACAGGGGCTGTGCCAGGCTCCCAGCAGCCGTGCCGGGCTCACAGGGGCTGGTTGGTGAAGAAGGCCTTGGTCTCCCTGCAGACGGGGTTGACGCAGAGCGGGCAGCACAGGGTCAGCTGGCGGGAGCACACCTCGTTGGACTGCAGGTGGGAGCACACCAGGTCTGCCAGGGCCTGCAGGGCAGGGGGACAGTCAGGGGGAGCCAGCCCGGACCCGCTGGAACACCAAAACTCTGCACCCCCTCCCGACAAAACCTCCGCTAAGTGCGGCAGGGCAAACACAGATTAGGTACAAGGGGTTCCACTGCTGCTCTTAAGCTGAGAATATGGTAAAACTACAGGGAAACATCCATACTCCAGGAAATACACAACTGCAAACATTTACAGCCACTGCAACAAAGCACATACCTTGGAGAACAGCGGATTTCCATTGAGAGACTCTGCTCTCCTGATGTTTTCAACTCCACACTGAATCAAAATGGAAAAAAAAGTTAAATCTGCTAGGCCCTTCACTAGCCTTCACAATCTTCATACTTCATTCAGAAGTTGCCTCAAAAAATGACAGAATAAAAGGCAGCACCATGTCTTTTTAATACAGCAAAAATAACTAAGGTGCAACATTTCACTTGGCTGCCAAAAAATCACTTACTCTTTTTTAGCAATAATAGCAATAGTTTAAAGAGTTAAATCTAGAAAGACAAATTCCCACCTGTTTTGTGGTTAAGCCAGTTCAGATTAATTTTCAATTTGCAGAAAAATAAAGCTTGCCCTGAATCATATTGCAAGAAGCAGCTACAAAGCAAATTGCAGCCCAGGAGAAGTAATTTCAGAGCAGCGCTGCCCAAACAGGTACAAACCCCACAAATCATTCACCTCATTTGCTAAAACCTGGGAATACTCGATATCCAGCTCATACAGGGTTTCAATGTGGTCACTTGTGAACGCTATTGGGACCAACAACATGTTCTTCTTTCCTCGTTGGCACAGTCCTTTAATGGTCTCGTCTGTCTGGGGACCAAGCCAAGGCATTGGGCCAACCTGGAACAAAAACAGGGGAATAAAGAAAAAAACCCTCATTAAACCATTCTTACAAACAACACTCACGTGTTCTTAGGCAGGACCACACAGAGATGATTATGGATAGGATAGATTGGTATTCCCCTGCTTTTGAGTGTTCTCCTCACTTTCATCATTAAATCCCAAAGGAACAGAACCTGGGCTGGCCTGAACAAGGCTATGGTTAAACCAAATGAAAATGTAAATAAAGGTGCACTGTTGGCAGTTCAGTGAAACCCTGCAGAGGCTTTACCTGCCTCAGCTTCCCTGAGCACGTACCTTGGACTGCCACACGAGCCTGTAGGGGTTGGAGTAGTTGAGCTTCTCCATGACTCTCTGGACTGTGGCTCCCACTTCTTGAGGATACGGATCACCACGGTTCACCACCTGCAGCACAAACACACCAGCCCTTTCTCTTCCAGTGAACACATCTGCCTGGCACATCCATGCACGGCTGTGTCCCCACCCCCTTCCCCTCAGGGCTGACAAGGGCAGGAGAGCCTGGGGTGACTCACAGACATGGGCAGTGAGTGGGCCGAGAACAGGATCACCACGTCTTTCCTTTTGTCCGGAGGGAACAGGTTCAGTTCCTTCTGGATGTGATCAGCGAAGCACTGCTCAGAGAAACAAGGAGCAGAGATCTGAGCCAGGAACACTGGGAGGCACTGCTGCTCTCCGTGACCCAGGCAGGCAGCACATTTCCTTACGAACTCCCAAATTCCCTTCAGTGTGCACCATGCCCAGGGAATGTCACCCAGCCTGCTCAAACCTAACAGTTAGCCCTCCCCAGTCCTTTTTTCTAGTTTTTTAAAAGAAAATATATAAACCTGAAAGGCTTCAAATGCCCACCTGAATGAGAAGGGGATGTGTGGGCCAGCGGTCGATAATGCTCCACTTCATCTTCGGCTTCTCCCCTTTCTCATTGTAGTAACGATAGATGGCATTCAAACTGCTCCCTGAAACACGGAGAACCCAGAACACGAGTTCAGCCAGGCCTCAGCCACCTGTCAGACTGAAACGGCTCAGTAGCAAGGTATTAACATATTTTAAATTGCTGGGTAATTAAAATGCAGCTGTAAATCAGAGCTGAGCGGCTCAAAGGGGAAGGGTTATATCCACGGTCACACAGTGTAGCCACTTTACTGAGCTCGGGCAATTTACCTGAGCTCACAGCCAGGGCTGGGACACTCACCTGTGGTGGAGCAGCTGTACTGGGGGTACTGGGTGAAAGCAACAGCCCTCTCGATGCCATCCTTCTCCATCTGCTCGATCGCCTCCTCCGTCAGTGGGTGCACGTAGCGGAACCCGATGTAGTACTTGTGAGGCGCTGCCAGCCCGGGCACAGGGAGGGGAATTGCACAAAAGGGATGAGAACTCGCAGGAACACGTCATTCACAGCTAAAATGTACGAGAGCCACACAGGCTGAAACTGCTCAAACAAACTGGTTGGTAATGTCCTGGCTGCTTTTCTAACCACTGCCATACAAACCCATCTTTCTTTGGCCAAGCAATTCCCTGGTACCTCGCTTCGCTGTGATTAGAATTTCAAAGGGATTTATACCGTGGTTTGCTTCTGCTGGAACATCACTCTCCTGCTTTTCCACACTTTAGTAGAGGTGTGGTTTCCAGCCTGGACGAAGCCCTGATGTTTCACTGGGCAAGACCTGATTTCAAGGATGCATTGGTAAAAAAAGTGTCACTAAATAAATACTTGGATGTCCCCAATGGCACCAAACCCCCATGGACCAGGACTATTGTTTGGGGCAGGAGGGCAGTGGCACTGAAACAGGGACACGTGCTCTTTCATTCTGCTTCTGGAGGAGGCTCACAGAAATCTTCCTGGTTTTAAACACTTCATTTTGGAGGCAATATTATGCTCTTCAAGGACACTTCAGGTTTTTTCCACCTCTAATCTTTTAGGTGTCAGCTCTGGGAGCACGGCTTGGTTAGGGGGAGGGAGGGGAGGTTTGCTGTTTTGTTTTTTTAAGTAGAGGACAGAGGTTCTCAGGAGAACAAAAGCAAAGTTTCTTTTTCGTGGTTTCTGGGTCACTGGCTCTGAAATAACATTTAGCAGGTTTCTGAAGGAAGCAGATGTCCCGTGCTTGGGTTGCGCTCCATACATTTATGCAGGATTCAGAAAACAGGTTTAGTCAGCCCCAGTTCTCTGCAGGAGGCAGGAGAGGTCCCAGCTGGGAGCAGCAGCAAATAATAACCCAACTTGGGGAGCCCTCGGAGCCAGTAACCTCATTAACATTTTTGAATGGCATTAAGGACCAGAGTCTGACCAACCACAGCAGGGACAGGAGGAGTTTAACCTGGCAGAGAACATTCTGGAGAAAATCACGGCCAACCTGTGAGCACACAGTATTCCCAGCTGCTCAGCCTGCAAGCACATCCCACTGTTCCAGGCTATTCTGAAGGAACACAGGGCGCTGCACGGCTGCAAGGTCACTTGGAATGCTGGAGGAAACGGTTAGCAGGGCTCAGCACATTCCACTGTCAAACTGCAGCTGGTAAAAAAGGAGTCTCCAAAGGACTTATCAGGTGTGACAGGAGCACAGAGGTGGGTGTGACTGCACAGAGAGGGCTCGCCAAACGAAAGTGGGAGTGGGACACTGGGAAAAGCAGATAAACCTTCCAAGCCTTATCTGCAGAACCTGCTGCAAGCCTGACCCTTCAGGGGCTCCTGCTCTAAGAACACTCCTGCCCTGGGTGCCACAGCAGGCCTCGACTGTACCTGCAGGAACCACCGCTGGAATTAACCTAGGGAGCCACATCGGTGGAAAAAGGGATTGAACAGCACCTGAATGAAAGCACCAGTGACATGTTACACACTGAACAGGTGAAATGAACTTGGTTCTAGCCTTCCAAGAGTGTGACTTTTTACCTTCCAGACCCTTCCAGCAGTCTTCTAACTCCTATTCTAACCTCTCCTATCCAAGCCTGACAGCGGTGCCACAAAGAACTACAAAATAGCTCGGAATGAAATAACTTCTATTGTCAAGCGTGGAAGGGATTCCCTGCCACATCAGCAAAGGTCATGGACACTGCAGGGAGCAGAACACTTGCAGCACCACATGTGGTAAAGCTGCTGAGCCGAAGAGAATGGAGAGCTCTCTCCCCTCTTTGGCTTCTCCTTACTCCAGCAGTTTTCCTTCAACAAATGTTTCACATACAAGCCACAGCTCCTTGCTGGGAGGGAGCAAAGTTCAGAGAGAGGAGAAGGACTGGCAAGGAGAGCATCGCCTTCCACCCGGGCCCGACTGTCTGGCCTTATCTCCTGCCGTGCCCCAGGTGGGGCTGCGCTATCGCTGTGCCAGGCCCTGCAGTGCTCATCTGCAGAGCCTTGTCTCGGCTTCCAGCTGAGCTGCTCACCGCAGCTCGTGCTGCTGAGGACACCCCCTGAACCCCGCCCAGGCAGCCCAGCAGTACCGGTGCGAGGGGACATGCTGTCCAGCAGCTTCACCATGCCTTCTCCCTGCACTGCCGTCCACTTCTTGATGGGGGAGCCGCCGCCGATCCTGCTGTACTGCTCCTGGATTTTGGGGGTGCGGCGCTTGGCGATGAACGGGGCCAGTTTACTAGAGCGTTCCAGAGGGACACGGTTAATGGCAGAGCCCACACCACCACCCCCTTCCCCACAGCCTTGCTGCAGCAGGTTTGCTGAGGCAATCTCCCCACACTACAGCAAACCAGTGTGGTTTGTTTGTTTTATTCCATCCCCCTTCCCACGGCTCAAACCGCACGAGAGGAGAACGACCTTGGCACAGCTATTTCTTGCACCGACTGCTCCCAGGATGAACAGTCTCAGCAAATGCTGCTTTACAGAGGGTAAATATCTGAGCCCAGAGCTCAGACAGCAAGAGCCCGCACTGCCTGTGCCACGGGAGAGCCCAACGCTCCTCACTTTTGAGCCGGCATCGTCATTAGGTCTCTGTCCAGGAAGAGCCGCAGTAGGAAGTCATGCACATCATCCAGCCGCTCCGGGCCTCCCATGTTCAGCATCAAGATGCCAGTTTTAGGTTTCCTATGGAAACAAGAGAGAGTTCACATCCTAGTGACCCACTGCTTTTGTTTTTATTACTGTGACAAAACAACCAGCTTATCCTCCCGCTTCTGTCCTTTGCAAAGGCAGCTCCCCCTGCTCACATAAACACACCAACTACCAGCAGGAATGGCCAGAGACAAGTATTTACATGATCTCTGCTTTTTTAAACAGTAACCACTTTGTAACACAGGCTTGAGCTGGAAACACACTGAGAAAGCTGTCTGGCAGCTGCAGGCTCTAAGGGAGGTTATAAAACAGGATCTAAGGAATGGTCTCAGCTGTAGATTCCAACCAAACCAAGCAGCAGCTTCCTCAGAAAACAGATGAGCCACCCATACAACTCTTTGTCTTCATTACTGTGGGGACACATCTCATCTCCTGCAGCAGTGACAGCAGCAAGGAGCCATTCTACACATAAGGTCATTCCCTGGCTCGTTCCGTTTGGGTTGTTGGTTGGGTTTTTCCACAACGGATTTTCTATCCAGGTGCAGGTCTGGCACTCTGTTTGTAAGGATAACATCCCTCCCAGTGGAGCAGAGCAGAGGGCGGTATCAGCATTTACAGAAAGGCTGCTGATCACACCTCTCACCCGATTTCCCCATGGAATAGTTTGCTCTGCGCAGGGGAACCCAGGGACCAGGATTTCTCACTTCTTGAGCAGACAGAGCCAGGGCTGCACAGAGGGCTTTGCCCTCCTCTTGTTAAAGCCAAAGTCTTACAACAGGGCACTGAGAGGAGCCCAGGCCTGCTCAACGGTCTCAGCTTCCACTCCCTTCCTCCCTTCCTCCCGGAGTGTCTATCAGGAGGTTGCTGAATGAAACTCAGGCAGCAGGAACCAGAACCATAATAACCATAATTAGTGCTCTTCCCCTGCTCCTGCACTGCCTCAGGCGTGTGGTGGGCCAGGCCCTCGCGGATCTCTGCAGGAACAGCGCTGTCCCTGCCCCCAGGACTGAGCACAGGAGGCTGGGGCAGTGCAGATAAACAATCACACACACCCCAGCCAGCCTCAGCCCCGCTGGCTCTGCAGGGACAGCAGCTCAGTATCAGGGAGAGACAGAGGGCTGCAGAGCGGGGCCCACCCGTGCACACCTACCGCTCGTGGGGCTGGACCTGGGGCTTGGTGCTCTCCGTCACCACCGCGGCCGCCGCCCGGCCCTGCCATCGCACCGGCACCCGCAGCTGGGGGCTGCTCCTCGCCACTGCAGGGGAGAGAACGGCACACTGAGAGCGTGGCTGAGGGGCCAGGGCAGCGCTAATCCCCCCACAGCCACACCAACACGCTCAGCATTTGCTCCCCTAAGCTCCAGGCCCTGGAATCAAAGCAAGTCAGGAAATCACAAGCTTCTGTCTTTCTTTGTGCACTTTGTATACTTCCAGCTCTGCAGATACCAGGCAGCAACCAAAACCCAACCCAAAGCCTCCCTAATCTTTAAGCTCCACTCTTAAATGTGAAATAACTGGAGACAACACAGTCTTCCCACACCCACCTCCCTCTCCATCTCTCTCGGAACCCCTTTAGGCACTGGATGGAGCTCTCAGGTCTCCTTCCAACCCATTCCATATGATTCCACGCTGGTCACAGCCTGCCCTCTCAAAGGCACACTTCATTCTCCCCAGGAGCTCGTAGTCATTACATGATGTTTTTTTAGTGTAACAATAGTGTGAATTGCTCACAGTGTAAAAAGGGTTCAATTCCGTCCCCCAGCTATTGTTGGGTGCGACAGTTCCCTGTCAGACCACGGGAGCTCGGCAGCAATTGAGCCCCGATAGCACAGAGCTCCTCGGCAGCCGACCCACCCGCTGGGAAGAGCATCCTCCGGCTCACAGTTCCCTAATAACCTCCTGAACAGACGCTGAACGGCCTCAAAACCGGCTGAAATCAATGACAATCCAGCTTCTTACTCGGGATTACGAGTGCGTAGCTGTGGACGCCTGTGAATGTGCTGATAGAAAAGGCTGCAAACTAAAGAACTTCAATTCAAGCATTGTTGATGCCTGAAAGGCTCTTTTCAAACACAAATATTTATGTTTCTTCCAGTTCCTAGTTAGACACTGACACTACATACAAATTAGAGAGAACAATAAAAGGAGAAGTTGCAAAGGCTGCATTGATCTTTCTGCACTGATAAGCATTTGTCCTTCCCCCAGAGAGTGCTCTGGGCAGTGGTCATGGCATCAGGGTTGCCAGAGCTCAAAGAGCTCTTGGACGCAGCTCTCAGGCACGTGGTGGGATTTTGGACACTCCTGTGCAAGGCCAGGAGTTGGACTCGATGATTTTGGGGGTCCCTCCCAACTCAGGATGTTCTGCCTTACTTAAAGTGAGGTTTATGCACATTTCCGTCTGCATCACGAAGGACACAGAACAGGACGTGCAATGACAATCCCAGCTTGCTGGCACATCGTTAAAAATGGGGGGTTACACTTTTTGTAAGTGGCATTATGGTATTAAACTCTGGAGCTAGAACTGGTGCCCAGGGTGGGTAAGCACACAGTAAGACACCAAGTTACTCTGCTTTTACAGCAGTACCTGGACAATGCACTTATTAATTATAAAGATGAAGTAGCAGAGCTCCTGCTGAAGGAACTCATGGACTTGAGTGACCTGGCAAGGGCTTTTAAAGAGGAGAGCGGCTCGTTGGCAATTTCCCCTCCACAGAGAGGAAAATTATTACAAACACAGAAAATCAGCGAGATGCTGAGCCTTGCGGCAGCAAAGGGCACATTCAGGTGTGCGAGGGCAGCCCCGAGCCCGCAGGTGAGGAGACCCCGCAGGTGAGGGGACCCCTGAGCCCGCAGGTGAGGAGACCCCGTAGGTGAGGGGATCCCTCAGGTGAGGGGACGCTCGAGCCTCGCGGCCCTCAGGTGAGGGGACGCTCGAGCCTCGCGGCCCTCAGGTGAGGGGACGCTCGAGACTCGCGGCCCTCAGGTGAGGGGACGCTCGAGACTCGCGGCCCTCAGGTGAGATGCTCGAGCCCCGCGGCTCTCACGTAAGAAGACCCCGCGGGCGAGGGGATTCCCAAGCCTCATAGCCCTCAGGTAAAGAGACCCCCGAGCCTCGTAGCTCTCAGACAAAGAACCCTCGCAGCCCTCGGCCCATTTAGCGGAAAACCCACCATCGCCCTGCCCAGCCCTCCCCGCACGCCCCGGTAAATAAGCGGCCCCAGAGCCACTGGGGCAGCAGCCGCCGCAGCCCCGCCGGCCCCCGCGCGGATCAGCGTTACGAAAGGCGCCTCTCGGCGTTGTGTAACGCGGTACCGGCGGCTCCGCCGTCCTCCTGCCCTCGCAGCCCGCGATGACCGGGAGCCCTCCCGCCCCCGCCGCCCCCAGCCCCCCGTTCGGCCATGGCGGCGGTGCCGCCTCACTCACGGTGCCGTCCCGCGGCGGCAGCAGCGGCGGCAGCAGCGGCCGCCATCTTGGCCGCCCGCATTCCCTCAGACAGCGCCAGCGCCGCTGCCGCCGCCCCTCGCCTTGCACCGTCTCGGTACAGACAACACCGCCCCCGGGACCGCCCCGGTACAGCCAAAACTGCCCCCGGCACCGCCTCGGTACAGCCAACACCGCCCCCGGGCCCGCCCCGGCACCGCCCCGGGCCCGCCCCGGCACCGCCCCGGGCCCGCCCCAGGCCCGCCCTGGGCCCGCCCCGGTACAGCCAACACCGCCCCCGGGCCCGCCCCAGGCCCGCCCCGGTACAGCCACCACCGCCCCCCGCACCTCAAACACCGCCCCGGGCCCGCCCCGGTACAGCCCCGGTACAGCCCCGGTACAGCCAACACCGCCCCCGGGACCTCAAGCACCGCCCCGGCCCCGCAAGCACCGCCTGTGGCCCCCCACGCCGGTTGTCCTGCCCGGTCCAGGGGCTGCCCGCGTGGCCCGTGTCTCTCGTGCCGCCCTGCCCCGGCTCCCCTCCGTAGTCCCTGTGGGACTGTTCCCATAGAGTGAGGGCGGGGATCCTCGGTTTGCACAGTAACGCTCTAAGTTGCAGAATGTTCAAAAAACCACGATTTAAATTTTTTTTTCAATATAAATCCTGTGGGCTTTCTCAGCGGGCGCCTCATGAGAGATGAGGGCTCGAATTCTGAGCCCCCTCAGATGTGCTGGTGCAGGAGCACAGAGCTCCATTCCCGATAGAAATTCAGGCGTTGGAATAGGTTGCCCAGGGAGGTGGTGACGTCACCATGCCTGGAGGTGTTTAAGATGTGTCTGGATCTGGCACTGGGTGATGTGGTTTAGTGGTTTGGGAGTTATAGTGCTGGGTTAGTGGTTGAGCTCGATGATCTTAAAGATCTCTTCCAACTCTGATGATTCTATGATACTATGATTCTAAAAACAAATAAACAAACACCACAGCAGTTATCCTGCACATTAACAGGTGGTTTACATTCCATGTCTCCTCAGGTTTTTGACAGCTCATGGAAGGGCCAAGGGCAGAGCCAGCTCTCGGGGCTTCTCCTCAAAAGTCCTTACAAAGGGGGACCAGGTGAGCTTGAACATCGATAAATATAAAATAATGCATGTAAGGAGAAGTAATCTAATTAAAGGTACAGGGCAGCCATCTCAAAGCAGCCAGGAACAAGGCTGACAGGTCCTGGACCTAGTGCTGGCAGCCTCGCGTGCCAGTTCCCAATCCAACTGTGTGGAGATATCATGTGAGAAAATTAAAGTGAGGATGAGAAATCCCAGTTCTGATTGCACATCTTCTCTTCTGCAGGCTTGTTTTCCCTTTCTGATGAAAATAAATCCAAGCGCTCCTGTGTTCCAAGAGCTGCAGCAGCTTTCCAAGATCCCACACCACCCCTCTCCACTGCTGCTGAAGGAACTGCACAGCAGTCTCAGGCAAGTTCAACTCCACTGCAGCTTTCATCCCAGTCACCTTTTAAGCTCCTTATCTGATTTGCCTCTTCCTTGAGAACCTCTTAAGTCCTCAGTCCTTCCTCTAGTAGTTCCCCTGATACAGAGGCTTTTACCTTTACAAAGCAGCTCAGCCCTGACACGTTTGAGGACTGAAAACTGATCGCACACAAGTGATGTTTTCCTGACCCTGTTCCCTTCCCATCACTCCAGGCACCAGAAGGAAGTTATTTTATAATAAGTCTTTACATGGTGCCAGAAGCCCAGGCTGCTCCCCCTGGTGCTGTGTTTACTGCACCTGAAAATTCCCTTTTCCTGGGCTTTTGTCCACACTATATTAAGCAATAAGCTCCAAGGGCTCAGTGAAAGGTACAGGCATTACAGGTCAAGTACTGCCTTGCACACCAGCTTCTGTTGCCATAATTTATTGGTTGCTGATTTAGACCAGCTTATATAACATGCAAGATGAAGAAAACCAATCAGTTACTACAAAAATATGGATATCCACCACTTAACAGTTCCAGGAGCGAACAGCAAATCCAGCTCAAGTCTCAGTGCAGGTGGCACATGATGCCCCCACCATTTTTTTTCTCTCCGGTAAAAGGAATTGCTTTTTTTATGACTAAAAACCATACAGATGACTGAACACATGAAGTATTTCATTAACCCTACTTGATAATTTGATTACAGCCAGAGAAGCTGCTCAGCTGCAGCAGC
>NW_020956655.1:58213-105481 GCF_003031625.1 Empidonax traillii | reverse complement strand
AATCAGTTACTACAAAAATATGGATATCCACCACTTAACAGTTCCAGGAGTGAACAGCAAATCCAGCTCAAGTCTCAGTGCAGGTGGCACATGATGCCCCCACCATTTTTTTTCTCTCCGGTAAAAGGAATTGCTTTTTTTATGACTAAAAACCATACAGATGACTGAACACATGAAGTATTTCATTAACCCTACTTGATAATTTGATTACAGCCAGAGAAGCTGCTCAGCTGCAGCAGCACAAGGGACCAGGGAGCTGCTCTATGAACACATCTCAGCACGGCGTGGGAAAGCGCTGCCTGGACAGTTTGGAAATCCAACAGTGCCTCAGGTACCAGTTCCTTTGGGTCTTCAGTAATTTCTGGTTTCAAACAGGGAGCAAAAGGCACCAAACCCACATGCCCAGCCTGGGTGTGCCTGGACCCACAGCAGCGCTTCATCCACAGCTCTTGGGAAAGGGAGCAAAGCCTGCCTTGCCAGCAGCCTCAGCATTGCTGAGCAATAAATAATCTGAAAAAAACCAGAAAACCCTAAACCCAACCCAACCCATCCCTTGCAGTGGAATTCTGTGCACTGTACTACACACCTTGGTACCAAATCAACTCAGAGAACCCCCATTAGAATCAGCAGGAGCTAAAAAAGTGCAGCGCTCAACGTAATCATTCCCATTTTTATCCTTTGTCCATGTCTCTCCATACCATTCTCAGAGGGCACTGTTAGGGAACTTCAGGAGCCTGAACTCCTGACTTCCCCAACAAGAAACCCCAAGAGAAAAGAGATTAAAATTAAAGCAAATTTAAAACCAAAATCACCAAATGCCCAGCATATTTTAAGTCACAGAAATTAAAAGCAGAAGCGTATCTTGGGTTTTAAATGACAACTTATCAGGATCTTTGTTTTGTGTTGACTCAAGAGCATACACGTAGCTCAACAATTTTTCTAAGGCTTCTTCCAGTTAATTAGTAGCATTTTTTAGAAAAAGAGGGTTGTTTCTTTTCCATTTCACATCCTAAATAGGTATTTGAATTAGCAACAGGTTGCAGGAAGTGTTGTTGTTGGACAGGCTGTAGTACAGCAGAGTGTATTGTTCTTTCCCAAGCATCAGCTGCTCGGTTTTTCCAGGAGATTTTCCCAAGGATGGCTAAGGTTTGCAGCGCTGCACAAAGCGTGGGTAGAGACAGACATCTCGGATGTGGTGTCTGTTCAGGATCCAGGTCAGGAACCGCTCCAATCCCAAACCATATCCCCCGTGAGGGCACGTACCGTATTTTCTCTGTGAAATTTGAAGCAGAGAGTGGATATTACACATTTTCTTCTTATTTAGAGTTGCAGTAATACCACCAGAAACAAACCAATCCTCCCAAGGGGGAAAAACCCCAACTCTGGTGTGTGCCCAGCAGCACACTGCTGTACTGACCTGATCCGTGTACCAGTAGTAGGGGGTGGGATCAATGCCCTCCCTCTTGTAGCCTTCGAGCAGCTCCTCGCTGTCCCACGTGCGCATGGAGCCCCCAACAATCTCACCCACGTTTGGCATCAGCACGTCCACCTGCAACGCACCACAGCACACCCACCGCTCACAACAGAGCTGCGGCAGGAGGGGAGGACAAACAGCCCGAACGCGCCGTGCCAGGCCAACCACAAAGCCTGGCAAGGATCCTCCAAGGATTTCCCTGGAGCACTCGTTCCCAGCAGCACTCCCCACAGCAGCAGGCAGGCACAACTCACAGACTCGGTGAGCCGCGCGTCGTCGTGGCAGCGCTGCATGTAGAACGACTTGATCTCTGCAGGGAAGCGGCACAGCAGGATGGGCTCGTTAATGGTGTCTGTCATCAGTCTCTCGGGGGCTTCGGGAATATCCTACGGTTAGAGGAGGATTTATTAATATTTAACACCAAAATGCTCCCATGCACCAGTCCCACACGAACCAGGCATGAAACAAAGTCAGGTGCAGACCACACCTGTCCACACATTCATCCTGATGTACCTAAATTCTTCATACAAACTTATCATAGAAAAATATGTATTTTATATAAAACCAGATATGTCCAGGGGACAAAATCTGTTCAATTAAAATCTAAGTCTTCCTAATGTCTCAGACA
This sequence comes from Empidonax traillii, assembly GCF_003031625.1. Classification (NCBI taxonomy): domain Eukaryota; kingdom Metazoa; phylum Chordata; class Aves; order Passeriformes; family Tyrannidae; genus Empidonax; species Empidonax traillii. Next base: position 103,379 of record NW_020956655.1, on the reverse strand, counting down.
GAAAAGTGAGATAAAAAACCCTGGCTATGGCATCAAGTTCTCTGGAGCTCCAACTGTCTCACATGTTGGAGAAGAGCAGACAGGGAACAGGTGACAGGTGACAACACAGGTTTGGATTCCAATGCTCAGGGACATGAGGTGAAATCCCATCTCACAACTGCACTCCTGCATGGCATTACCCCACCTCCCCGCAGGACCTACCTCCCCAAACTCATAGTAGGTGCCATCTTCCTTCTTCACATCATGTTCCTTCAGCCACTCAATGGCCTCGGTGTAGTTCATGCGTCGGAAGGGACGTTTGGGGGGCTGGAAGCCCTGAGGATAAGAGCAAACATCATTATTCTGCCTTCCCCAAAGGATCACACTGATCAGGAAAGACTAAAGATCCTATTTTTTTTTGGCTATTCCCACTGCCTACCGGGTTGAGGTCATACAGGAAACCCGCTGCAGGTGATTTCAAGACTCTGTCTACGACATCACACACCAAATTCTCCAGACGGTCCAACAAATCCTCAAAACTTATGAAAGGACACTCAGCTTCGATGTGAGTGTACCTGAAACACAGAGTCACACCACTGCAAAACCACACACAGGCAATACACCTTTATGAAATAAACTCATTAAAAACCCCCCCACACAAACACACATTTCTGTCCCCTTTTAAATTTTCCCCACTGCCACGCTGTGAGGGAAATCAAGCTGTGAACTGTCCATACTCTGCCAAGTGCCTGCGGGTCCTGGACTGCTCGGCCCGGTACGACTGAGCCACGCAGAAGACGTCTCCCAGGGCCGGCAGGCAGGTCTCCAGGTACAGCTGGGACGACTGGGTCAAATAGGCCTCTTCCCCAAAGTAATCCAGCTTGAACAGGGTGGAGCCTCCCTCCACCTGCGTCTGCACTAGGGTCGGTGGTGTGACCTGTTGAAGAACAGGGCTGTCATCGAGGGAAGAACCGAGGACAGTGACAGCACACGAGTCAGGGCATTAGAGCAGTCACCGAGGGAGCTCACACTTACTTCATAGTAGCCGTTGGCAAAGAAGTGATCCCTGAAGGCCTGCACGACCATGGAGCGCACCTTGAAGATTTTGGACATGTTCTCACCTCGAATCATCATGTGCCTGTTGTTGAGCTGCACGTCCACCTCCGAGTCCTCGTTGAGCAGATTGTCAGCCCCTCCTGCCGGGGCCAGGCCGATGAGCTCCCAGTAATCACAGCTCAGCTCGTGGCCTCCCGGAGCCTGCCAGGGGCACAGAAACAAACACTGGGGGAAAAGTCCACTGTTTGTCCCGGGGTGGCCTTTCACAAGGGCCTGGAGTGACAGGACAAAGGACAATGGCAATGCCACAGGGCAGGGTTAGATGGGATACTGGGAAGGAATTCCTCCCTGAGAGGGTGGGCAGGCCCTGGCACAGGTTGCCCAGAGAAGCTGTGGCTGCCCCTGGATCCCTGGGAGTGTCCAAGGCCAGGTTGGACGGGGCTTGGAGCAGCCTGGGATAGTGGAAGGTGTCCCTGCCCATGGCAGGGGTGGCACTGGATGGGCTTGAAGGTCCCTCCCAGCCCAGCCTGTGACCCCGAGCTCTGCTCTCAACAGCTCCCCCTTGTGGGTCACGGCCGCCTTACATCCCTGAAAATGGCGTTTTTAATTAATTCTCAGTATTTTCAGGGTAGGAATCCAGATTTTCAAAGGCTAACCCGCACATTTTTACAGAAATGTAAGTCTAGGAAATGCCCATCAGTGGAAAATCGTTTCAGGCAAGAGCAGAACAGTCACACAGTTCACCTGCCCCACTCCAAGCCAGGGGTGACAGCGCAGCTTTGGGAGGTTTGTCTTTGCTCTAAACCTAATTGCTGCTGAAATAATCAAATGATTCCTTCTGTTTCTGCCAGGACAGCCATGACCTGTCACAGAGGAGGAGAACCCAGAGGAGCTGCCATACCTGCTTGCCCTCAGGCAGGAGGTTCAGAGTGCCGTACACCGCCACGCTGCTCTCGGTGGACAGCACCAGCCCGTTGTAGCACTGGCACTGCAGGGAAGGAGACACAGCCAGGGTAAGCACATTTTATTCTTACAATTCCTGCGCCGTCTACGGAGTCACAGACAAACTTACAGTCACTTCCAGACAGTTCTCACACTGACACACTCGGGGCAGGAGACACAATGAACAATAACAAAGCTGAGTCAGTAGGTTTAGGAGAATTTCCCAACGGTTGTATAAAAGAGGTATGAACACTTCATTTAATGACAGAACAGAATGAAACCATCACAACTTACCAGGTCATCAGAAAGGACGCACTGAAGAAACCCTGTGCCATCTCTCAGGACAATGAACATCAGATTTTTCCCTAGTTAAAAAGAGAGGAAATCTGCTGATTTCACTACAAGCAGATACTGGTAAGCTCCTCACTTAGCAGGATTAGCTTAAAACACAGAACAAGTCTTTTGAGGAAATTCTGCAGGGCCAGACTCCAAACTGAAAATCCCGTAGAATCTGAACTAAGAAATGTCTGTATGCTCACACATTAGGGGAAACTGTCAGTGTTGCAGTGACCACTGATAAACCACAGAGGACACCTAACTGATGGTTTAAAAATCTCAGGGTAGGTGCTGTTGGACTCGTGCTGTGTCCAAATTTTGAAGGCCACTGTGCTGGTTCCATCTCCCTGCCCAAGCTCAGTAGTGCTCGTGCCTTACCTTGCCTCCGTAACCTGTGAATCCAGCCAAAAATCTTCACTCTCTGCCCTCTGTAAGCCTCCAGAGCGTTGATCTTCACCTGTCAGGGAATAAAAGCCACCAAGCAGGGGAATGATTCACCACCTCCTGCACACAGGGTTCATCCAGAGCCCATCCCAGAGCACACACAGTCCCCGTGCTCCAAGGCACGGGATCATACTCACGCATTTGGGCTCTGGAAGGCTGGGATCATTCTTGATAACAACCTTCTTAGCTTCCTCCAGGTTCTTCTCTCTTCTCAAGAGATCTTCTGCCTGGTTAAAAGAAGTAACTTATTAAACAGCTGTAAACAGGCCAACTGTAAGTAACATGTGAAACAATGGCCCCAGTGAGGAACTAACTGCAGCTTTTTTGGAGGGGCAGGAACAACAGTGACACACAGTGACAGGGACACAGTTTTTGGAAAACAAAGGTGCCCTGCTCTCTCTGCAGCCTACCTCTTTCTTCTCCTTGGCTTCATTCTTCATCTGCTCCCTGTGCCACAGCTTTTTGACATTCTTCATCTGTGACTTGGAAATGATGGCCCATCTCTAAAGAATCCAAGGAGAGAGAACAGAGAACATTACACTGTGTCCCTTCACACTGAGCAGCAGTAAAATATTCCCACTAGGAAGCTTTAATGCCACAGCACCTCATTTTCCTTTTGAGAATCCACATAAATCGTAGGAAATGGCTCTTTCCCTGCTGTCATCAATGCCTAAAAAGGGGGAGAAAATAACAGAGGTGAACAAAAATCATCCTCACAGAGCCTGAGCAGGCACTCTGCTTCTGCTCAGGTGGCAAAAACAGGTATGAATTTCATATGAAAAATACAAGGGCCAGCACTTGTCCAAAGCACATTCCACACTCTTCCAAACAAAGCAGGTATTTTCCACACTTACCTTTAACACTGTCTTGAATGGTTTCTTCTGCGTCCCATCACCGGTAGAGTCATTGCCCTCTCGTTCAGACACGTACAGCTCTTCTAGGATACATCACAAACACGGGCAATTAGTAAAATAAAAATTAGGAGGAAAATCTGGACACAGAGGGATGTGACCCTGCTCACTGCAAGGGGCTGGACAAGGTGACCTTTAAAGGTTCCCCCCACCCCAAACCTCTCTAGGATACCAAATAGTGGTGGTTATAAGCACTGGTAAACCTTCAAAGGCACCAGCTGGTCAGACAGCACAAGAATTATCTCATACTGTCCACGGTAAAAATCAATCCATGCAGTGTGTTTTTAAGCCGTAAGGGCTGCCGAGGTACGGAACTCCCGGGAGTCACTGCCTGCACACCGGGAACGAGCTGCGGCCCTTCCCGGGAACAGCCTCGTGCAGGGAGGCAGGAGGGCAGGGGGACAGGGGGACAGGGACTGGGGAGCAGCCGGGGCGCGGAGCAGCGCTCGGCTCGCTCAGGGCCGGGAACCGACACTGGAAGCACAGCCAAAGGGAGAGGGCCCGGGCTCCGGGTCCCGGCGGTCCGGGGGCTGCTCCGCCACGGCCCCGGCACCGCCCGTGCCCGCATCGGGACACGGGGTACGCGAGGGATGCCGCGGATGCGGGGGCAGGGGATGGCGGGGATGCGAGGGATGGCGGAGATGCGAGGGATGGCGGGGATGCGGGGGATGGCGGGGATGCCGGGCCCGGCCGGGTCTCACCGAGCGCCATCGCCGCCGTCCGGCCCAGCACCTCGCCAGCCATGGCCGCCCGGCACTGCCCGGCAGGAACTGCATCACAGCGCTCCCTGAGCCAACCCCGCGCCGGGTTGCGTCAGCCGCCCCGCCCTGCACCTTCCCCTGCCAGGGAGACATGGGACACGGGAGGCAATTCCATCCGCAGCCTTCTGTGCGCGCCCCTGCGCTCATCACAACACGAGCGCTGCACTGGAGAGTATTTATTTTGCATTGCACTTTTGAAATGTACATTCCACTAAACGAGAGCTGTAGGTCATGATTTTTACTAGAGAACCATTTCAATAATCAACCTTAGTCCGGGAAGGGAAAGTAGATAAACATTCAGACATCTCAAGTCGAGTAAAGAATGTGCAAATGTAAGGAGACTCATAAAAACACTTTTTACACTGTGAGAATTAAGGCACCAGCATGTAAAGTATGTTCCAATGGGAGTGACTGATTGCCGGTTATCCATCACTGTATCCAGAACTGAAATGAACAGGCTGTGCCAGCCGCAGGGGCAGCTTCCAGACACCAGATCTATCCTAATTCCTAACCAGTCTGACATGGGCTGAAGTTTACTACCACACATATGCCCAGCTCAGCTGTGCCAGCTCTGTTGGTGTCCAGGGCCCTCCGAGCACCTCACGTGCCGTGATGTCCGAGCAGTTAATGAAATGGAGTACACAAAGGAAACAGCTTTCAAAGACAAATATGAAATGTAGCTGCAGTTTTGTACCACGATAGTATTAAAAAGTGAAAAGTCTGCAATTCCAGGCATCACTAAAAACTGATCCTGGTGGGTTTCCATTCCCAGCACACGTGTCCTTCACTGTCACACAGAGCAGTCACACAAGGATCAGTAGCTCCATGGAGAACTCTTGGATTTTCTGTATTCCCAGGAGTCCAAGCCCAGAAAGTTCTGTGATAAGACATAAAAACCCTCATGTCCTTATGCCATTTGGTTAAAAAAAAGATCCTGAGTTTGTTTAGAACAGTTCTGTGCAATCAGTGGGATAAAGGGGATAAGAATGGCCATCCCGCGGTGCCTCAGCTCGTCCCCCGGGTGTCCCCGCTGCCCGTCCCGGTGGCTGTGGCCAGCACTGCGTCCAGCGGGGCCCTCCTCTTGCGGATGCTGCGGCCCGAGGCGATGAGGTCGGCGTAGCCGCGCTGGTGCGAGAAGGCGTAGGCGGAGCGGCGGGCGGAGAGCCCGCGGCGGAACGCGCTGTGCCGGCGCCGCCACTGCTGCTCCTCCAGCTGGTACTTCCGACGGTTCCGCTGGATCTGCACACACACAGCGCGCCGGGGGTTAGGGCTCTCACACCCTGGGCTGTGTGCCAGCTCAGGACAGGGCAGAAGCAGCCACAGCAGCCACAGCCTGTCCCCTGCACTGACACATCACCCTGGCACTGCAGCCCAGCCCAAATTAACCCCGACCTGGGGATCTCGGTACCCTCACCGGCTCTCAGCCAAGCACACAACGAATCAGCCCCCACTGAGCTGCTGCCCCCGGCCAGCCCCAGGACCAGAGCTCCAGACTTGTGTCACCTCCCTGAGGGCACCAGCACTTATTTGTCTCTCATGGAATTACACAATCCCAGACTGGTTTGGGTTGGAAGCCCATCCTCTCCACTCCCCTGCCATGGGCAGGGACACCTTCTACTAGCCCAGGTCTCAGCACCAACACCAACTCCTGTAAGTAAACACCTGCCAAATTCATCAAAACAACGCAGCCTTCACTCACTTTGTCGCTTTCCGAAGGCCAGACCGTCATGGATAAGAAACGCTGGGCCACTATAGGGAGCAAGCAGATGGCAATGGATAAGATCATGGTGAGCCAGAGGTACGGCTGTCGCAGAGCATTGGGAGCAGTTCCTGGGAACAAACCGAACAAAAGTTACTGTGTGACAAAGCTGCCTGAGACAGGACCAAGAACCACAAACCACGAGGACTGACCTGTGAACTGAAAAGCGGAAGGGAAGAGAACGTGGATTCCAGCACTGTGCAAGTCAAATGTGATCCCAAAGTAAAGTGCAATACTCCCAAATACTGAAAAAGCATTAACAAAAGTCCAGTAAGATGTATCCAGGCCAATCTGAAAGCAAACAAAAGTGCCAAGTCAGTCTATTCATTCCAAATAACGCCAACTACTTTTTGCATATTGTTACATTTTTAGTGCAGAAATTTAGAACCGTGAGCAGAAAGTGTTCTCAGAGCACCAGAGCTCAGGGAGCCAAGTTTACTTGCCTGAAAATTGACGACAAATATCAGGGAAGATGCTGCTGTGACAGCAAAGGACTGATAATCTGCAGGGGCTTCTCCATCTTGTCCCATAGACTTAAGGTAAGCTCCGTACGGGATGAAGAAGATGATGAGTGAAGTTACAGCTCCATGGAGCAAACTTAAAAAGAATTTCTTGTAGTTGAAAAGTAAATCCCTCTGGCCCAAAATATACAATTCGGGGAACCGAAGGCTCAGTTTGTCGTTCACGTCCTTAATAAAGGGGGGGAAAGAAAAGGAAAGCTGTTGCAATGTGCTGAGCTTTGAAGAGAGAAGCTCAGCTATCCAGTGTCCCAAAGGGAGTGGCAGATCCCTTTCCCTCTCCAATAGCAGGGCTTTGCACAGAGTAATGCACGAGGAAAACTTTTAAAAAAGCCACAAACCCAAACGAACTGCCCCTGTTTTATGGACCAGCGTCGATATAAGTAAAGACCCGCTGGCAGATGCCTTTGGGCTCGTCTGTTGTGTCCACGTGGGAATACCTGGTCGAGCAGGCCGACAAGCAGGACCGGCAGGCTGGAATACAGCACGTTGTACAGTGTGATGAACCAGTCCTCGTAGGCTGTCTGCAGAAGAGGGGGAATTGCAGGAGTCAGTGATTTCTTTGGACCCCATCCTTCCCCTCCAGTTGCTGAGAAAACTCGCCTGTGCTCTCCTGTGGCTTTCAGTTCCCTGGCTCGGTGTTCACCCCAAAGGCAGCAGCACCTCGGCTCAAGGCTCTGCTGGAACTCTTCAGCCTGAGTAATGCTGCCCTGCTCCTTACAAACCTTCCTCCCTGTACAACCATGGGCCTGACTTCAGGGCTCTAAATCATACCCAACTGCTTGTAATAACTCTCTCAGTACTCATCACCTACTCTCCTGCAGAAATCCCTGGTGACAGCTTCAGGATCCCACCACATCCCAGGTTAAGCCTTTGCTGTCCCGCCCTGACAGAGTATCTGCTTGTTGTCATCCCACCCCAGCAGACCTTCCTACCTGGGCAGAGAAGCCGTTGAAGAAGGAGTACCAGATGTGGACCAGCGTGAAAGCGAAGTTCTTGTAGAAGAAGTATCTCAGAAACTTGCACATCCTGATGTAAGACCACCGCCCGTGGACCAGCAGCAGGCGCTGGAGGTATCGGAACTGCGCGAAGGAGTAGTCGCTGGACATGACGGCCTGCATCCCTTCCTGGCCACTGATCCCAACTCCAATGTGGGCAGCTGGGGCAAGGACACAAACATCACACACCAGGCTGGACAAAGGGACAGGAACAACGTGAATGGGGCACGTCTCTACTGTCACCTGGATTCGCTCTCAGTCCTTGTTCTGTCAGAACAGACATGGGAAGTTTGAACAAAGCAGAACCAAATGATGAGACAGAGCAAGCAAAGCCCTGAACAAACTGGCCAGGCAGTTTAGGGACATAAACCCTATCCCAGAGGTTTCCTTCTCAGTGGGATGTCTTGGGAAGAGGTTCAGAGAGCAGCAGCTGCAATCCAGGATGGTTATTGCCTCCGGGCAAGGGGCACCCACGCTATTGCTTTGGGGTTTGTATTAAACTACTGTAACCCCCAACATAACAGGTGGAACTCATGTCCCTTCTCGGAAATGTGTAAAAAAAAAGACCAGGAAAAACCACTAACCATTTCCTAAAGGGCTTCCTCAGAAAGGGAAACAGGCACAGAAGCAAAAGCCCTGTGGCAGTGACACAGATGGAAGAGTCTTCTGAGCAGAGAGGGACAGTGGAGAGAGTGCAGGAGCAGGGCAGAGGAGATGTGTCCTAGCCAGGGAGTGCTGCAGCTGCCTTACTTTTGATCATGTTCACGTCATTGGCGCCGTCCCCGATGGCCAGGGTGACGGCCTTCTTGTACTTCTGCACCAGCTCCACCACCATGGCCTTCTGCTTGGGCGTCACGCGGCAGCAGATCACGGCCCTGCACTCGCACGCCAGGTCAACAAAGTTCTTCTGCTGCTGCTCCTTGTAGGCCTCAGCCCTTCTCCTCTTCTCAGCCTGCTTTTTCTTCTCTTCTGCTGTTCTGGGGAATTTCAGCCTCAGCTTCTTTTTCTTCTTTTTCTTCTCCAGCAGGATTTCATTCTGTGTTAACAGAAATGTATTGTGTTCCCTTCTGCACCGTTTCCAGTCCCACTCCGGGTACTGCCCAGCAACACCCCTGAGGTCATTATGCTCCCAACAACCCATATCTGGCACTTCTCGTGCAGACAAAGGAACAGAGTCCCTCAGGGAGGGACACTGGGGCCTGGTGGTGCCCCAAAATCCCAACCAGCCTCTGTACCTACCAGCCAGGAGCCAGTGATGATTAGAGCCCGATCTTTGCTGCCCTGGAAGAAGGGCTCGTTCATTCTGAGAGAGGAATGTGTGCTGGATCCAGCCCTGTTCCTCTGGTTTTCCAGCCTAGTTTGAAGGAGAGCACTGGGAAGAGAGCAGGAGACTATTACAGGAGAACCAAGGACAACCTTTCAGTTTGATCAGTCCCAGACTGAAAATCCTGGAAAGAAAATCCTCTGTGTTTTCACTTGCCTGGTATCTTCTCCATAGCAGATGGCTGTTTCCTCTGTCAAGAGCTCACAAGAGAATCCAATATTTTCTGCAGTTTCTACAGAAAGAAATGGAGAGGAAAGTATTTACTGAAAGTTCTGTCATGAGTTCTGGCTGTTCTGTCTGGTGGGAGCACTTCAGTAATCTTTGATTTATATTTCAGTTTGAGAATTCCCTTTCAATACCCCAGTGTGGATGAACAGGAAAAAAAATCCTCCTGTTTTTAGCTCTTTGGCTGTAAGCAAACCCACCTTTTTTGTCACCAGTGAGCACCCAGATTTTAATGTCTGCTTTGGAGAGTCTGGAGATAGTTTCTGGAACCCCATCCTGCAGTTTGTCTTCAATAGCTGTTGCACCAAGCAGCTGGAAGGGATTTGAAATACAGGTGTTTAGTAACATAAAAAAAATCTGTTTCTTTTAACATAAGAATAGAAGTACACTAAAAATGCACAGCTTCTTACAATCAAGTTTTTTTCTATCTCCTCATACACTTTGTCCAGAGCTTCATCTCGGTTACTTGTAGCTAAACTGGCCTCCGCAAACTTCTTATTCCACGCATCAAATTCATCCTGACTTATGTCTCTATAGCCCAGGCAGAGTGTCCTGAGAGTTTCATTTGCAAAGACCTGAAAAATAATAAAACCCACACGTATGCACAGAAGAAAACTTCACCTGCAATCCAAAGGTAAGAGTTAAGACCGTGAGCATTTAGAAAGCTTGACAAAACAAGTTCCAATTTGCAGAAGCAATTGCAGGCCTGCATTTGTGTTAATAGCGTAGGAAAAGGAAATTACTGGCAGTATTGTCAGAAATACACCATTTTTGATTTAAAAACAGCATATAAAGTACAAACATACATCGAGTGCCTCTTCTGTGGCTTCTCTCTTTGGATTGCTGGGGTGCAGCCGCTCATAAATCACCGTATCAGCCCCTTTGCAATACAGCCTGATGTTCCCACTGGCCTCTCGTACTGTGCAGGAAAACAGGAGAGGTCACACAGCTGCTAATTCTTGCCCCCAGCTGCCCTGGCAGTCCCCTCTTCCCCCGGGAAGCACAGGTGACCCTGTCCACGGGGGCTGGCTGCCGTGAGCTCACCGATGACAGACATCCTTTTCCTGTCGCTGTTGAAGTCCAGGATGGCCAGGACATCGTAGGTCCTCTGGGCGCCCATCTCGCTGAGCGTGATGGTGCTCTGCGTGCGGGACAGGAACACGTAGCCGAAGTGCCTGGCGGCCGTCACCAGGGCCCCCTCGTCCGGGGAGGCTGCCTGGTAGTTGAGCTGACCTGCAGCATCGGAGGAGGGAGGAGAGAAAGCCGGGATACACCTGAGGATACACCTGGACACTGCTGCGGCCCCCGACAGCAGCGCACACGGAGCACAGGCACTGGGGACCCCCTTTTACTGGGTGTGCCTCCATCGGGATCGGTGCTGAGCCCACCTCCCTCCAGGAACTCACTGAATTCAAGAGCTGGTCACCTCTACATTTAGTTTGGTTTCATTGAAAAGAGCAGGTTAACGCTCCTTCTCCTTTATGAGATCAGCATTTGTTTTGGGCCTCTCCCTTGTGCAGTCCCTGGATTTGAATTATTGTTTCCTCCTACACAAGAAAAAAACCGACAGTAATCCCACACTCACCATCAGAAGTGTCAGCCATGACCGTGTGACAAATGGCAAGCAGAAAAAAGAACTTGTGAATTTCCGGCTCCTTTCCAGACTTTATTTGCTCTATCAGATAGTGATCATAGAATAGGAACTTCCCGTCTGCGTATGCATTCCAGCTGAAATCCACCTGCTGCTCAGAAAACAGGGCATGAGGGAGTGTGAGTCACCGCAGCTGCCCTTGCCTTGAGCCCACCTGCACCTCTCCACCCTCTGCCAAGGGACTTTCTGTTCCACAGACCTACCTCGGGGTGGCTCTGGGGCTGCCCCGCTCTGTCCCGGCTGTCTCCTGCAAGGCAAGCACCCGCCGTCAGAGGGACCACAGCAAAGCTTTTACAACCCAGCACAGAGTGAGACACATCTAAATTATGTCCTGCACTAGGAATGGAAGGAACAGGGAAAGGAGAAGCTGCTGCTCTCACTAAATGTCCTTGTTTGTTTCTAGATTTTGTCCCCAAAACATTTTAGTGAAAGTAAATAATTTTGTAAATAACCAATTTTCAGCTTTTCTGCTGGTAAGTTTTCACACAAGTCCATCAATTTGTAAATGGGAAAGCAGTGGGAAAACCCCAGTAATTCAACAGTGCTGGAGCTTTACTCAGTGCCAGGGCAAACTGTGGAAGTTCAGCTGGAGCTGACTCGAATGCACCTGATTTCCCCCAAGCATTAAAATCCCTCCTCCTTTGCAGAGGCTCGGCGCAGATTACCGTATCTTTGGCCGTTTATGCAGCACTTTTTAAAGGTCATGATGTTCTGAGTGAGGGTTCCAGTCTTGTCGGAGAAGATGTACTGGATCTGCCCCAGCTGCTCGTTGAGCGTGGTGGTCCTGGCCTTGGCCGCCGTGTCCTTCTCGGGGTAGTACATCTGCAGGTCCCAGTTGATGAAGTAGCTCTGGCCGAAGCGAATCACTTCCACACTGAGGGAAAGAGAGGGAACGTTCTCACCCCCCGCTGCAGCTCACACCCCGAACGAACGGCCCCTGCCCAGGCATCCCCCTACCTGACGTAGAGGGAGATGGGCACCATGGTGTTGAGCACGATGATGTACCCCCAGAAGTTGAGGAAGCCCCGGTAGGGAGGGCTGAAGTCCTGAGCATCAGAGAGGTACCAGGAGCAGTTGCCAATCTGCTGTTCCCAGTAGGTGTGTCCGATGGCCAGCCCGGCAGACAGCAGGATGAGGACCACGATGATCTGCAGGGGGCACACGGGCCTGTCACACTTCCAAGAGCTTGGCTCGGCTCAAATCCCACATCCCCGTCTTCCAAACGTGACAGGTATTTGTCAGAAGAAAAGGAGCAAGCCTTTCCCACAAAGGCACCTTCCCACATTTCCTCCTCCACCCCAGCTCAGCAGGGAAAAACAATCGGAGCCATTCTTATTACACACACACAAGAAAAAGTCACCTAACTTTGCATTCACTACTCACTTAAAAACAAACAACTGTGTGAATTTGAAACAAAAAGCCTTACAGTATAAACCATGTAGTTCATCAGGGAGTCAATCTTTGTCCTTTTAAATCTTGTCTTTCCGCTATTTTTCATTATTTTTGTGTCAGCACCTAAATATAAAGAGCAAAAAATTAAACCAGGGGAAAGTTATAATAAAGAAACAAGTGCCAGTATTGCTGTTTTACCAGGTGAAATACAGCTGATGTCTACAGGATGAAGGTGCCTTTTCACTCTACAGGTGTACTTTCCATGGGGAAATATTACACACCTGCAAATACCACCATTCCATGGCAGAAATCCGTATTCCTGATCTTACAGCCACGCAACAAAATCTTATCAGCATCCAGGGAATAACTTGAGTTTCTCCAGAATAATGTTCCTGTAAACTTATCCAGTCGGTTATTGGGCTCTTCACATTCAATCAGACCTACAAAATTTGGAGGGGAATATGTTTAAATTACAAGAACCACAGAAGCAGCTTTACTTTACTTGCACTGACTTGTGAAGTGTTTCAGCTGTTTTAAGGGTGTCAGGGATGGAACTGCACCAACCATCAAAGTTTGCCAGGGCGCTCTCTTCCTGCAGATGTCTGTGTGTCACCTCCAGGGCCATTTTGAATTTTAGATTAGTCTCACTAAGAAGAAAGGATAAAAAGGCAATTGTATCGAAAACACGGACACAGGAGAGAAGTTTGAGCAACATTAAAGGAAGGAAATCAATATGCCATAGGTGCCACTACTTCTCTGGACAACCTTTTCCAAAGGTAAAAAATAAGTCCACATCCTTCCCCCTTTCTTCCCATGTCACATTCTCCAACACTTCTGACATCTCTGTGGCACTCTGGTGGACCCTCACTGATTCAGAGTGAATTGTGGGAATCAACATCTGGAAACAGTTTCTCAGTTCCCAGAGTTCCCTCCTTGGTGAGTAGAATCTGACATGCACACCCTTTGCTCTTTCACCAGTCACCCCAAATTAACTGCAAGACATCCTTAAGCAGAGCCTCACCCATCCAGTTCAGCTGTCTCCACGTAGCACAGACTGTTTGGTTCTGAGCTGGACAGCAGTAAAATATCAGCCTAGAAAACAAATAAAGAGACAGCAAATAAATCCAGGTCAAAATTCCCACAGAACTCTGTAGAAACATAAACCAAAAGTGTCTGAAGCACTTACAGGAACGAAAGTATTTTTCTTCAGGCGAATGACATCACCAACTTTAATATCTTTCCATTTTGCGGGTTTGAACCTAATATCGAGATAGTTTAATGATTGCTGCTCTTTAATCCACAACACTATGCACTCTATAAATCTTGCCTCAGCTCTGTGACAAAGCTCAGTAACAAGGCACCAATCATCACTTACAGAGCTCAGGAGGGAACATACAAACCTTCCATCCTTGATGACATCACATGTCCTGTTATTGACCTCGTTGTCCATCCTGTGACGAGCCTGAAACCAGAGCAGAGAATGTACTCCTGCCGTGTGTCACAACAGGACAAATGAGCTGCTCTGGGGGGTTTGCTTTTCACATGAGCAGGGCAGGGCTCTTACAATGTCATCCACCAGGTCTTTGATTGCAGTTATTCCCAGCACGAAGAGCAAGGGCACCAGCGTCGTGTACCACGCCAGGGTACTTATCTGGGGAATGGACTGCAAAACAGCAATCAAATCAGTTCAGCACAGGATCGTCAGGTAAGCTCAACCCAGAGGCATTTCATACTGATCTGACTAGAACATGAAAGAGAAACCAACACATCAGGCTGTGAAAATGAACAAAACTCTCCAGGAAAAGTTTGGCTGCGCTGCCCTACTTCAGCATCAGCTCCTCTTTAAAAATCACAGTCACTCATATATCCTGTTGGTGCTTCTGATTCACCAGTTGAACCCAAGAGACATCTTTTCCTCATGAAATTCATGAGCTCTGCATCAGCCCGTCCTGTTTCTGCTGGGACAGGGCTGGTCTCTGTAGCAGTTCAGGTAGAGCCCCGAGTTGTGCCACAAATATTACTGAGCCCAAATTCCCTTCCCAGTGAGTATTCTCTTTCTTACCTGCAAAATGAGAAGAACAAGGAAATAGAAGTTGGCTGCTCTCTTAAACTGTTCAAACAGATTCAGAGGTAAAAAAGTGATGGCGTTGTACTTGTATGTCTTGATTGCATTGTCCTGTGGGAGAAATTTAAATGTCAGTCACACACAGCAGGTTCTTCTTCCACCACAAATGTGCATAGTTTTCACTAAAGCAACCACGTGAGAATTTGTGCTGAGAGCACCTGGCTCCTGATTCTCCATCTCACGGTAAGCACATCTCTTGATCCCTTGGATTTCCATTGACAAACCCCAACCCAGTTATCCCGCCCTCCTCTGCTGGAAACCCTAAGGAAGTGTGAACGATGCTTTGACACCACCAGCCAGCCATTCCAAGGATCACGCAGGGATTAAGGAAGCATCCACCTGGCAGTTAGCACCTCATCGAGGTAAGACAACTTACCGCATATTTGTTTTTTTTGAAGCACAGAAAGATTGTTCTCTTAAAGCCGGGCTGGTCGTAGAAGCGCCGATCGTTTGCTTTCACTTGCCAGCTGCAGTCTGGAAGTGACAAAATGGGTCAAAACTTGTTACAAACACGAGGGAACAAATCCCCCACTTTCAGGCTTTCTCTCAATTCCATCTTCTAAAGGCACTTTCGATTGAAGCACGGCTGGTACCTGCTTTTTAGTACATAGGCTAAAAAAAGCTTTTCAAGACGTTTTGTCTCTATTAACAATTCAAATATCGTCGGGGGTAGGAAGAAGTGTTGCTTAACAATTTAGGAGTTCTGTGAGAAACTGAAAACCTGCAGAGTGACATTTATTCATGCTAAATTCCCTCCCCCCTTTTCCTTTGCTTCTGTGACACCCGAGAGGCACTAACCATTCCAAACAGCTTTCTGTCTGTCTAGAAATGAAGAGGTCAGGTCGCTTTTGAAAGCGATAATTTGATGTACCCGCACTGTGCCATGGTTTTCATTTACACCCATAAAAGAGGGACAAATCTGAAGTGTTCAGTTTATTTCCTCAGCCACACCGAGGGTTCTCATTCCATGGGTTTGAGGCATCTGCCAGGAGCTCTGCCTGCCTGGGAAGGGTGACGCAGGCAGGGTTTGGAAACGCAGCTTTCCTGACTCATCCCTCGTCTTTCACGGGTGCTCTTCCTGGTTTCACGGGATTCTCTTCCCCGTGGACCGGGTGAAACTCCCGGAGGCAGAGGCGTGGGCCTGGCACGCTGAGAGCACCGTGGAGGTGCTCCTGGGCTGCTCCAAGGGAGCACAAAGCCCTTTGTTTCCCTCCCACCTTACAGCAAGCCTGGACTGCCATTCCTGCATCTTCCCTGGGATTGCACAGCCCCTTTTTTAGGGGCTTGTAATCACCGTGCTGGAAGTGCAAGCCACAAGCTCTCACCGAGAGAAATATTTACCTTGAAGGACCAGCTTTGGGGTGAGAAGTTTATAAGCATTACCAAAGAGCGTGACTTGAGAAAGTAACTGAATTTAGTGGAAATGACAGGATTAAAGAGAATCGTAAACAAATCTACATAAACATTTCTCCACCGCTTTCCAAAACATTGCAGTGTTGACAAAACTGATAGAAAACTGGCAAATTAGGGTCTGAAATAAAACCTGCAGGAAGGAAGCTCCACAAAATTACTTTAAACTCTGGCACTAATACCTAATATTTGGGCAGCTGCATTGGTAATTCATCATCTTTAAAGAATGTCATCATAGAAATCCCCCAAACTAAACATGTGATAGGTGGTTATAAAATGAAAACACAATATAGATGGTTATAAAACGAGAGGGGAGTTGTCACCCAAGCAGGAAGGAATCTGTATTAATGAAACAGGCCTTGGTTAAATTAAAAGTACTCCCACTGCAAAAGGGGGATTTAAAGGAGCTGCAGCTCCTCCTTGGGCAGAGGCTTGAACAGATGCCAGAAAGGTTCCTCCCACTGATGTTCCTTCCCTGGCAGCAGCCACAGGCTGCACCTGATGGTTTCTTTGAACTCCTCCTACTCACCTTTTACCTTTCAGGAATCTCACAGGCTACAAAAGGAGCAGCGAGGCAGAAACCTGCTCTGTGCAAGCCTTAGAGAGCAGAAATCCAGGGAAAGCACTGACTGAACACAGCAAACAGCTTATGCTGGTGCCAGTCTTCAGAGGATTGGGAAGACAAGAATCTGGAGCTCTGCTCGAGCTGCTCCCAGAGCACAGGCCATGCACATCTAGTGCCTGCCTCAATTAAGAGGAGGTCACCACGCAGCTCATTAGCTTTACGCAAGGGCCGGTGGCCCAGAACTGTGGCTGCAGCTTGGAATGGAGCTCAGTTTCGTTCTGACTTTGCTAAACTGCCATCAGTGCTTCCTCCAGAGTCAGATAAGCTGTTCCAAATCCTACCTGGCAACTGAGCACAGAAGTCCAATCGATCCCCGAGGCTCAGCCTCTGCATTCAGGATCGTTTCTGTTACCTTTTCTCCCGGGCTCTCGGCTCTCCTCAGTGTGTCGGTGGGTTGGGCTCTGCCCTGGTTCAGCCCCAGGCTGCCGAGGGTCCAGCTCGTCCTCCGTCTCATCGTCACTGTAGGGCATCACCTCATCGTTGGGCTGGGAGTCCTCGTCCAAGGTGGTCTCCGAATCGCGTTCCGAGATCATCCTGCTAACACCCTGCCAGCGTTTTGGACAGGTTAGGGGAAGGACCTCACAGAGCAAGGGCTGGGAACCAGTCTCTCATTCCACTCCCTTGGTGCTGGGCACCAACCCCACATGGGAAACCAGTTTCCCCAGAGCAGCAGAGGGCACAGGCTCGGTTCTCCAGCACAGAGCACAGGCAGAGGGCAGTTACTGTGCCAGCCAGCCCTCCATTACCACCTGCTACGTGTAATTACACGTGTCACCAAGGAACACCGTGTGCTCCAGAGGCAGCACACCTCCAGTGGGATGGAGGAACCGGGGAGCCCACAAACACGTGTGCCATTACATCATCCCCTGTGGGGCCACAGGAGCTGGAGCCCTGTGGGGGACAGAACTGGACACTGAGCCCTGGGCCATACGTGGAGGGTTCACACTGCTGGTCCTCCAGCCAGAAACCAGCCTGGCTTCCTCTCTGCTCCCCACGGGCTGAACGTCAAGGTTTGTCACTGCAAGATCCCACATGCCGAGATCCAAACACCTGAGGACACCGTGGGACACAGCTTGTCCCTGGACCTGCCTCCCCAGCGTGGCACTGCCTGTGCTGACAAACCCAGCAACCGGCAGGGCCGACACCAAACCCCCCCTCAGCTTCTGGTTCTGCAAAGCTCAACTGTCTCGCCTCCTTAACATCCCCTATAAGAGAGAGATAAATATTAATGAGCTCTGACTGTGCTGCTCCGGTGACACTGTGCTGGCAGGGAGCCCAGGCAGGCCACGCTCTGAGCCCGCCCAGCACACCAACTGCCATTCCCAAAACACACCAAACCCACCAGGCTGACTGAGCAGGAATTAACACAACTTCTCCCAAGCCCCCACAAGCTGTTGGAGGCTGCTCCATGATGGGGTTAGCCAGGAATATGACAGCTGGTCACTAACAGGGTGTGGAACCTGACACGTCTACAAAGAGATCATTTGTTTTCCTCAGCAGCCTTGGAGTCAGGGAACACACCTCAGGATGCACAAAATCCAAGCTCCAGCTCAGGCCCCATGAATGCCTCACTGGGATATTTCGGTTTGTTTCCCCTCTTTTTGCTCCTGTTGTTCTTTCTGCCCTGCTGACACCTCAGGTGGGCACTGCTGGGGGAAAGCAGCTGGAGCTCCTCACCCACACAGCCCCTGGCACACAAAATGCCACCAGATCTTTGGCTCGCTCTCACTGCACGACAAACAACACAAGCTCATAGCCCTGGCACTCAGAGATTCAGCCCTTAGTCTATTAATCTTTACTGATTAACTGCTTAATCATTAATGAGCTAATTAATCATGCAGAGGGGTAGATGAGATGTCAAAACCACACTGCTTTTGTTTTCCATCACAAATGCGTGGCTAAATGGAAATTCCTACAACACCAGCAACAGCAGCCTGTGGTGCTGACTGGGAACGGACTGGGAACAGACTGGGAATGGACACCGGGGAGATGATCTGCTGAGGTAAGGATAAATGAACTGTAATCACTTTACCTCTTTAGATAACTGAACTATAAACTGGCAAACCTCGTTAATAGAGGAGATCTGAAGTGTTGCCCTGCGGGCAACACATGTGCTCTGTGCTGTGGGCACACCATCAGCATTGTGCAGGAGGCATCAGTCACCTGCAGGAGCCAGTGGAGTTGCCCAGGAGAGAGCACAGGGGTGCTGGGGGACCCAGGGCAGAGCAGGCCTCCAGTGACAGCCTGACAAATTGGTTTAGAGTTAAGTTTCTTGACACCTGGTCTGGAAGAGAAGGGCTGGCTGGGCTGGCAGAGCCATGTCAGAAGTTCAAGGAAGGTGGAGAGCGATCAGGATGTCTCCCCTTTCACATTCTTGGCTGCATGGTCCTGGTTTTCGAGTTCCTGACTTGAAGATGGGGCTTTCACCCTGTTTCAGCTGGGTCACAGAAAACCCTTCCACTGGGCAGCACTTCAGCCTGGAGGAAGCATGAGGTCTCACAGAAAACCCTTCCACTGGGCAGCACTTCAGCCTAGAGGAAGCATGAGGTCACACTGGCCGTGCCAGCAGGGAGCAACACCCAGCTCCCAGCTTGGGAAATCCAGCTGATCCAAGGGCAGTATTGATATATGGGGAGGTGAAGGAGATGAAAGCAGCATTAAACACCAGTTTACTTACTAAAAGGACAAATTCCACAGTACTTGGGTCACTCAGATTTTGTGTCTGTTCCTGCCTCAGGGCAAGTACCAGCTAATTGGGAGTAACTTCAACCTTGTAAAAAAAGCTCTTACTGCATTTGTTTGAAGGCAGTAAACAACAACCCAAACCAATCTTACTCTAATTCTCCTCTGGAGAGTCACTGCACATGACAACTTGGGGTCACAGGGACTGTAACTTTAATGCTGCAAATCAGATCATCACTCAAAGTGGCCCTAAAAGTTAACAGATCTATCTAGAACAAGGGACATGTATAGCAAAAGGATTAAAATGCTACTAAACTTATTTCTGTTTATTATGGATATAAAGAACTACAAAAGGGAAGCAGAGGAAGCCAAACCATTGAACACCTGCCAGCCCTCACAACCTGCGCTCAGCTCCCAACCTGCATGTTCAGCTCCTCGGCACGTTGTTCTGCACAGCCTCCCACGTTCCTGCAGTGCCAGGGACAACAGCTGCTCCAACCTGGCCACGGACCGTTCTTTCACAACACAGCAACATCAATATTTTGAGCAGGAGTCATAAAGCAAACTCAGGTAGTACAAAAAGGAACTCAGAGAGACACTTCTGAACTGCTCAGGACAAAAAAGGTACAGTAAGATGTTTCACTGATTTAATTAACCAGGTATTAGAAAAAGCAAAGCTTGATCCTCAGACATATCAGATTTATTTCTTTACTGTGAGTTACTGGAGAAACCAGCGTTGCAAAACAACACCAACTGGCAGGAGGGCTGAGCACCAGCTCCCGAAACTGCACCAGAAACCCACACCTGACATCAACCTCTGGGAATGGGGGGTTCCCCAAGGACCTCCTGGCAGATTCACAATTACTCCAATTACATTTTCCCCTAAGAGACAGCAGGAATTATTCTGCATCTGCAGCTGTACCACACTGCTCACCTCACCAGTAATGGAGAGTGGGAGCTGGAAAGGGAGTGTGGAATAACGATGGCCTGGCAGGGAACAGCGACTGAATGGAGGCTGGGGGGGCTGCAACCCCGACACCTGAGAGGAATCACAGCCCACAGGGCACTGGGCTGCTCCGCCAGAGCAGACACGGGGATTTAAAGGACGTGAGTCCACACCCCACCTTACACCCCCAGAGGTTTCAGAATGAATCTGTAACCTTCCCAAAGTGCAGCCAAGAAGCCAAGGCCTTCCAGGGCAGGATATTGCCTTTCCCTTCACCCCTCAGCCGTCCCAGCCCAAGGCTTTCACAGAGTATCAGCCTTCATTAAAAATGTATCCATCAACTCAACTCCCTGGAACCAGCGCTGCTGCAGGGAAACAGGCAAATCATAAACTGGATTTCCTGCCCGTAGATCACATGGATCACATACTACTCAAAGCAGATATGAAATGCTGCTGGTAACAAGTGCTTGGACAGGCAGATAGAAGGATCTTCTGAACAACTCAACCTTCCAGCTAATCTTTATGACGTTTGGAAAGGAAAAGAAAACACAGCAGTTACTCGAAATAGCATGAATCAGCACCGAAAGGCCAAGGAAATAACCTTAGCTCCAAACACTGAGCTTTGGTTAAACTGCCATGCAAATGACATGCCTTAGGCTGATCAATTCATAGAACTGTTCCAAATGCAATAGCTCCAGTCAGTTCCTTGAATGACTCCTTTAAAATAATTGAACACCCAGAAACTGTATCTTCAAGGGGACAATTTCCCTCCCTGGTTGGTTCTGAAACACACTGGCTGTCCTATGCTTGGAATGCCCTGGGGAAAGGCAAGCTCAGGAGTTTAGGTACCAGCTTGGAGCCAGCTGAGGCTGGGGACAGGCTCTTGCTCATCCCAGCAGTCTCCATCAGCACCTTCAGTGCAAACTGAACCCCAGACTGAAACCTCAACTCCTCTGGGCCAACCGAGGGCACTGTGCACTCGAAGCCAAAAGAAACAACATAGCTTGTGATCCAGGATGTATCACACAAAGAGACATCCCAACAAAGAGACCCGCAGCCTACAGGCCCAGCTGCCTGAGGCTGCACTGGGATGGCTGAAGATGGGTCACTGCAGAAACAAAATCATCATTTTGCCCATTATCTGCCCTAGGATTTCTCATTAACAGATTTGCAGAGTCCCATCATTTAAAGTCCAAGGCAAGACTCGCTATCTTTGCAGAAGATAAGACAGCTGGTAACCTTTGCTCAAGCTGCAGGTTCCAGTGCACTCTCAAGGGGTTTCAACCTGCCTTTTAGAGGCTGTTATGTTGCTCTCAGGGTTCATGTTATAAAACAGCCTGTCTTGGGGTTAATAAAGGAGTTAGAATTATTTGGGGGCACACTCAAACAGCATTGTTTGGCCTGGAAGACTTTTGGAACGTTATAAATAGAGTTCTTTTCCTACATATCACCCTCGCCATCAAAACCAGCAGGCACTTTTAGCTGGAAAAAACAAAGGTTACTTCCTGCTCCCAGGGTTGGAGATTACAGGAACGTACCTTTTCTGGCAGCACCTACAATGGACACTGGAGCTGTTTTCCTAAACTCACCTTCATCCAGTGGAGTGTGTGGTTGAAGCAGAATCTGCATTACAGGTGCTGACACCGGCTGCCTCTGGAGAATCCCGTGTCCTGCTTCAAATCAGGCTCCATCTGCAACAAAACAAGGTAGAAAATGGTTTCTTGGCCGACTTCCACCTCATGTGCACACAATAACAAAAACATTCTTTAGGCAAACCGTGACATTAATTTACCTTGCAAAGACAAAGGGAGATTTCTGGTTAGTTCTCCAAACCCTTCCATACTGCTCCTCTGCCTCCTCTCAGGCACAAAGTCACTTTGGCCAGTAGTCCTTTCCTTGATTTGTTTCCTGTTTTGTCTACATTGCTTATCCTTCCCCCCCCCCCTTTTTCACAGGCTTTAGCTGTACATCTCCCTGTGCCTCACTGGACAGCAGTTTGTACCAAGAGCATCCATGAGCTTGCTCCAATTGCCATCTCTGCTATCACATTTAAAGCCTGTTTCTCATTTCTGCAGGAACACGTGAGGAGAACCCGTGGCGCGTGACGGAGGAGTCGTGCGAGCCTGCCAAAAAGCAGAGGTGGCACAGCACAGCACCCGAGAGCTCCTGCATCATCAGTCCCTAATGAGAACCACGGCCTTCACCCCGACAAGAGAGGGTAAGTGATTTGCCCCAGGCCATCGGGTAAGTCACTGGCAGGGCCGGGGTTGGGTTTCAGGAGGTGCTGGCCAACATCCTGCATTCGGTTACAGCTGCACAAAGCATCTCATTTACCAGAGGCTGGGAGGAACATCACAACCCCTCAGACCCATAGCAACACCAATCCACCCCTGCCCACCTTTCAGTGCTCAGGCTGGGGAGATTCCTCTGCCCTCAAACAACAACCCCAGCACCAGCAGAGCAGGGAAATACTTTGTGGCTCAGTTAAAAATAGGTTTGCTGCAAAGAGAGCGAGTGGCTTTTGGAATTCACCATCCCAAACTGCAAAGCAGATTGACAGGCTGTCTCACCTGGCAGAATCAAGGGAGAACAGTTTAGAAGTTAGTGGAAATAGTCTCTGTGGTACCTACACGTTAACACAGAGACAAACACAGGCCTGGGACAGGTACAAAAGCATCCACACTCTAACATGAACACCGGTGGAGAAACCACAAAATGACACAGGTGGCGGTAGCTCAAGGACCAGGTCATCCCAAATCCCACCCACCCACTCCTGGTTCTCCACACCATCCACCCCCAGACCCCTGGGAGTGGAGATCAACCTCCCAGCGCTGTTCCTCATTCGGGCAACGCTCCCTGCCAGGGCTCCCTGCGCAGCTCATCCTCTTGGGTTTCAAACAGCTCCTGCTGACACCCGAGCCGCGCTGAAATGCTCCATTAGCTGCTCCATTTAGCACAGCTCCATCCCCTCTCCGAGGAAGGGATGCTGTTGAAGTGATGGGCACCAACAAGGAGGTAACAGCACCAAGACACCGATTTTGTTTGAGGTCAAAATATGCTTTCCAAGGGAATCGCTGATCTCACAAGTAACCCTGCCAGGATTTTCTGTTGCAGAATTAGTGTTCCTTATGCAGCCACCTGTTGCTGCTCTGAGGGATGTATAAACATTGACTAATAAGTAATCGCCCCGCAGCCCTGAAGGCTGTTTTCATCATTTATAGATATGGGGGAGAAAAAGCGGGGAGCAGGGCAAGTAGCCCAAGGCCACGAGAGCGAGTCAGTGCCCGGCGGGGCTCGGGAGACACGGACAGCCGGTGTGCCTTACCTCACCTCCCACAACCTCCCGCGCTCTCCTGAAACCTCCGCGCTGGAGGCTCCGCGCTAAACCCGGGGATCACCGGCCGCGCATCCCGCGGGATCTCCGCGGGGTGCGGGTTCTGTGCCCGGACACGCTGTCCCGCAGGACAGCGGATGCCAACAGCTCCAAAGCCCCCAACAACGCGCCGAGCGCCCCGCTCCCGGCAGGTGATGTTCTGGGAAGGGTGGGAAAGGGAAGGGAAAGCGTTCCGGGTGCGCCCGGCGTCAGCCCCGGCCCCTCCTGTGCGGCGGGACGGGATGGGACACAGCCCTGCCCCGATCCCCGGCCCCTCCTGTGCGGCGGGACGGGATGGGACACAGCCCTGCCCCGACCCCAGCCCCTCCTGTGCGGCGGGACGGGATGGGACACAGCCCTGCCCCGATCCCCGGCCCGCCGGACGCCGCAGCTGCGGAGGGGGCGATGGACGGACCCGGAGGCGATGGACGGACCGCGCCCCCCGCGCCGCCGGCCCCTCAGGTACGGGGGGAGCGGCCCCGCAGCCCCGGCAGCCCCCGCCCCGCAGCCGCCCCTCGGCGGAGCCCCCGGCCCGGCCCGGCCCCACCTGTGCCCGCGGTCCCCGCTCCGCGCCCGGCGCCTCCCGCGCTGCCCGGGAGCTGCCGCCAGACCGGCCCGACGGGTTCCCCCGGTTCGCCGGGCGGGGAGCAGGGGAGGGGCCGCCCGGCCCGGCCCCGTGTCCAGCCCCGGCACGACACGGCGGGGCCGCGCCCGCCGCAGCCTCCCCGCTCGGGGCCGGGGGCAGGGCCGGAGGGACCCTCCGGGCTGCTGGCACCCCCGGGAGGGGCCGGAGCACCCTCCGGCCGAGGGGCTGGGGGCTCCGGGGGTCCCTGCTCCTGCCCCAGCCCGCGGGAAGGACGCACAGCTTTGGCGACAGGTGGGACCTCCCTCCTGGCGGTGTTTTGAGTGACAGGGTTTGTTTTATCCCTCTTTACCTACTGGACTGTGCAACTTTGGAAGGGGTACAGGGTTTTAAGCTTTTGGCTTTTTGAAGGGTCCGAGTGGTCTCCTGGTTCCCAAATCCTTTTGAGGAAGGACTGGACAGTTAGGGAATGCTCAGGAGTGGAATTGCTAAGACTAAGACCGATAGTTTTGCTCATTAATTAACAGGTAAAGTGGTTATGTTTAGGGGTGGCAGTAATGCAGCTCTGCCGTATATGCACTTTTGTTCACAAATAATGCAATTTAGGGCAAGTGAAATGCAGGCATGGTTACTGACCTGATTAAAGAGGAAAAAATGGAAAATATTCACTGTCTCTAAAGTGATGATGGGCTGCTGCTCTGTACTAAAAGTGATCTTTGTTTTGGACTGACAGGTATAGGACAGATCACCTGGTTTATTTTTCAGCAGCAACAATACTCAATTTTCCTGTGCCAGGAAAAACAGTCTTGTTCAAACAGACTTGTTTTTCCTAGACCTAAAATGTGGTGCTGGGTTCCAGAGCTGCGTCTTTCAGCACTTTTCTCTTTTACTGCCTGCCTCAAATTCCTCACACTGGAAAAAAATCAAAGTTAATTAAAAATCAGGAACATTTTGGTGAAATCAGGGGTCAGCGTTCCCGACGGACACAGAAGGAGCCCTTGACTCCTTCTGAATCTGTTTTCCCGATGAGCTCCATTGTTACTCCTTTTTCCTGCCAACAGATGGGGAACCACTCCGCGGAATTCCCGGCGTGAGCTCTGTGGAACAGCGTGGACTGATTTGCTGGCTCCGAGGATGCTGCGCTTCCTTACAGAGCACATTTTGCTTTTGCAGCGGTAGATCTACGTGCTGTCACTCAGGATTAGCTGAGGAATGGGAGGGAAGGGAAAGAGGGATGCGTTTCAGCCCTAGGTTCAGCTGTTACTGTCTGGGAATCACAAACGCTGTTGGCTTCAATAACACACTCACACTCTCACAAGGAAGGGGAAGCCCAAGGAACTAAAAAGCGAGTGACCTGATGATTTCTGTGCCTGTTTCCATCGTGTTTCCTTTCTGAATTCCCTCTCTTTTCCCCCAGGAGAGCTGAATTGATTCCCATAGCCATGCAGGCATTCAAGCACTTCACTCCTTCCCAGGTTCCCATTTGGAATTTCAGCTGGAAGGTGAGTTTTGCCCACAGATCAGTCTCTGGACCCTTTGAACACTGAAATGTTCCCGTCAGATCACACTTAGGAAGTCACCTTTTTTTTTTGTTTATTTTTTTTTCCAGTAGAAGGTTTATTTTGTATTTGTTTCTCCCTGTGAGTCTGTGTTGCCACAAATCAAAATTCAGGCTTTTCTGCTGTCACTCTTCCTTGCTGCAATCTGTACAGTGAGCTGTCTCCTGTGATTTGTGATGAGTCTTTCCCTAAGGGAGCATTATTCCTGCTTGGCTTTCACCCAGTGTATCCCATTGTTCAGCTCTGAGCAATTGTTTTGGGATATTATTGATTTCATGACTTGCATTGTTGGCTGCACAAAACTGGGCCCATTTGGGGTAATTTGCTGCTTTCATACTTTCTGAGGGAAGGGAATGTATGCCTTGACTAAGGCAGCAACAAAACCCTGCTGTTATTTTCTGTGACTCACAAAGGGCATCCCTGGAGGCACTTCTGTGATCGGGAGTTGCTATAACATTACTTAGAGTCCTTTGTGTGGGATTTACTTTGGGATGTAAGTCCAGATCGTGCACACTGGTCATCAGTTGGCCTGATAAAAACATGGAGACATTGCCAGGCAATCCTAGCCATAATTCCATGAAGACTCTCAGTAGCAGGGGAATCCCCCAGGAGAAAACGAGGTGTTATAGCAAGGCATCACAGGAGAAGGCACGGGGTTATAATATTCCTTATTCCTCCCCATTCAAAGCACTGTACAAAGATTAAATCAGTGTTCTAGTCAGGTGATTCCAGTGACTGAAATGCTGCTGTGCACTCCAGCAGGCAGGGAATACAATGAGGGAGAAGAAAGGAGGAGCACCAAGGACAAGTTGTGGCTGCAGGCTACGCATCCAGATGCTCCTAATGGATTATTCAGCCGCTCCCCTGCAAGGCCAGGGAAGCGCAGGGTTAGGATGTGACAGGAACAGTGGGTTCTGTGGGTTGGTATTTCTTCCTCTGTTGCAGGAGCAGTCTGTGAGGAGGACACCCAGCTCTGTGGCCAGATTTCCAGCACGTGGACACGTGGGAGCAGGTAAGGAGCCACTGGTGTTTGTAAGCAGCACAGTTCTGCTGGGAACAGCCCTCCCCAGGATCCACAGGACTGCTCCATCACAGCAGCATCCCCTGTTCTCCCAGAGACATGTGAAAGTGAGTCAGTTTGTTTGTTTTGGAGGGAAGTGGCTGCTTTTAGCCACCTCTCAGCGTCATTTTATGTAACGTGTTCCTGAGTGGGCCTGCACCAACAGCCAGGCTGTGTGTGTATATATATATATATCTGTATTTATGTATCTTAGAGGCTTTACAATGAAGTGGCCACATACAGTCTTCCTGAAAAACTTGTCACAGCATCCTTCTTCTTTTCCTGGCTTACAGCTTCCGTGGTTCTTTTGCAGGCTGTCTATACACAGGGAAAAGAAATTATTTTGGTATTTGTCCTCTTGCTGTGCACCAAGAAAGGTGCCTTATGAAGTTAAAATGCTGTTCCCTATAGACATGGCTGGAAGCCTGAGACTAAGGGGGAATTATTCCAGAGCAATCACAAAGCAGAGCTCCTGTGGAGCTGTGGGAAAGGCTGATTTAAACCAGAATGAGGGGAGGGAGAGGTTGTACTGGCCAACCAGGAGCTGGACTTTGCTGATCCCCATGGGTCCCTTCCAGCTCAGGCTATTTTATGATTCTATTCAAGACTCAAAATTAATATGCAGAGAAGCATGAGCTAACTAGAAATTCATCCACTCATCCTACTTTAAACCCCCATTACGGCTTAAAATGGCTGATGAATGATATTAGGTGGTGCTAGCACTCATTTGATTAAACTGAAGTAAGCACAGTGGAAATGCCTCAGCACTGCATGGCTGGTAAATGGGATTTGTGCTTCATGTGTGGGGGTCTATTTGTGCAGCTTCTCCAAAAATGCTGCTGTTTGGACCCCAAACCATTCCATAACATATTTGTAGGGTGGGGTGTGCCCACAGGAAGGTGCATCCAGCTGTGGCTGCTCAGACTGGGGGCACAGCCCCACTGCAGCCCGCGGGGACTCCGTCGGGACGCGCAGCCATCCACGCAGTCACACGTGCTCGAGCTTTGACAACACGGAATGCCTCCACTCATGGCTCCTTCTCTCTCTGCTAATCCTCCTCCCACTCAGCAAGAGCAGGAGCTGCACAGGCTCCCACAGATGCCACGCTATCAGCCTTACTCCAGAGAATGTAACACAGATCTGGAGAGCTGCTCCTGACTCCTGCTGGGGAGGTCGGGAGTGGGGGTTCCCTGCAGTGTTCAACCTGTATCCTCGGATGAACAGCGCATTTGGGTTCTGGTCGATTACTGTCTCCTATTCTTTTGGCAGCATGCAAATGGCAGCCAGCTCGCTCTCAGAGTTGCTGCAAATTGCTGTCTGGCAGAGAAGCTCCGAGGAGCCTGACCGGGGTGGGTTGAGCTGTGCTGTCCCCAGCTCCCCTGTGCCATGTGCTGCCGTCCCTCGAGTGTCAGCAGGAACGGCTGTGTTCAGAATGTAACGAGCAGACAAGCACAATGTGTCTGTCTGGCAGGGAAATGCTGAGCCTCAGGTAGCCTCGGGACTCGGTGTTTCTAACAGATCTGTACAGCTCTCTTGGTGCTGAAGATTCACCCCCAGACCTCTCCATGTCAGAGGAGGAGGTTGCTCTTCTGAGGGTGGTTTGAGTCCATGAGGTGTGTGATCCCCTCCCCGGAGAGCCACCGGCATTAGCTGCTACCTGGAGGGCCTTCTGGCAAGAGGAGGTGTCACTCCCTGCGTCCTGCTGGCTCTCCCTCCCAGCACACCAGATGGAGATGAATATGGAAGTGCCAGGAGAACAGTCTCCACATGATGTTCAGCCAGTCAGGACGGAATTTCATCTGCGAGGCCAAGAAGTTAGGAGAGTGCTATAAAGAAGTGTAATCTTGCAGAAATAAGTATACAGTCAGATCAGGTTTTAAGGCAAGAGAAAACATCACAGGTTGCAGTACTCTGATGTTGGCTGTTTTTGTTTGCCAGTGTAAATGTTTTAACTCCCCGTGTGCTCAATGAAGGGAAAATGTCTGTGAGTGTAATTCACAGCCTGGGTGGATTGAAATGCTTCCTCTTCAGAGCCTGAATTTGCTCTGTAAGCATGAGCCATACAAATTCCTCCTCTTCCAGGTAAGACTTGTGCAAAAATGATTTTGAAAATACTTAATCCCCCACTTTTCCTTTGCTGTATTTGGGGCCCATTTGGACCCTGTGTCACCAGCAGGCCTCCCATACACGGATCAGGAGGTGACTCACCCGTGAGCATTTCTGAGCCCGCTGCATGGACACTGGCTCTGTGTTACAGATCTCTAGCAGGGGGTTAGGGTGAGTTATCTGCAGAAGTTTTTGTGTGAATTAGAAGGATCTGGGATACCCTTTGTAGACTTGTTTCATGCCTCAGTGTTTGACTCATGACTCTAATCTGGTATCATCTTCATGGCTTTATGTACCTCTCACCCGCCTACAGCTCAGATTCATTTCCCTCCTACTCAGCCTTTTGCTCACTACACTCCTCCCAGTGCTCCTCTAACTAATCCCTTCCTCTCAATTCCCTCTGCTCTGTTTTGTTTGTTCCCCCTCCTTCTTCCCTCCTCGCTGCTGCTCAGCGTGTCCAGCCGGGGGATGCAGGGCAAGGGTCCCACGAGGGCTTTCCAGCCTTGCTGGGCCCCTTGACAGACTGACTGTGAGTGCTGCCAGGACTATTTTGGAATATGCATTTTCTTAGCTCTCTTGTGCTGTTAATCCTAAGTGATTAATTATTAGGTGGTTCTGAATCTGTGTGTTAAAGAGAGACCCTCCTCCTCCTCCCAAAGCACCCCCAGTCTGTGGGGAAATGTTGGGTAGATGGAGCTGACATTGGACAAACAGGGGAGAGAACAGAGGGAAGGAAATATTCCAGCTCTGATTTGCACATCATCGCTTCCACGGTATTTCTGCCATCCCCTTCGCCTGCAAGGGAGCTGTTTATGAGGAGAATTCCCTCACCTCCAGATGACTGATTCACTTGCCTGCTGCAGTCACCCTGGTGGAAGCCCCGTGGAAACACCGACACGTTGTTTGACATTCTGCAGCATTACTGCAGCAGCATCCATTGCCACGGGATTCCCGTGGGCTCAGCTCCTTGGGAAGCTCAGGAATCACCTGAGCTGGGACAGCTCGCTGTGCTCCAGTGCACAGCAATGTGGAAAAGCCACACAAACCCAACTGGAGCCACTGAACAGAAATGGTAAACCCGTGGCTGCTTTCGAGAAAGGGAGATCAAACCCCTCTCTTTTGCACAGGGGAAAAGATGGGGGGCCCTGAAATGTCTTGCCAGACCCTCTTGAAGTAGTTTGCTTGTTATTAACTGTATGTTTTTCACACTTTCCAGGGCCTAAAGGTCACATTTTGGGGATCACTGCTGCTCCTCCTTCAGGCACAAGCAGGTGGGACTGTGACTTTGAACTGCCTTGAATTCTAAGAGAAGCAAACACCCGAGACCATCTGAATTTGAGGTAAACAAGCGAATTCTTTACAAAGATGACATTAAAAGTAGAGACAGCCCCCTTCCATTAATGGAAGCTGACATCACTGCAAGGAGGGCTGGGTTATCAAATTATCTTTCCTAGCTTCAGCTTCCATGACTTTCCCCATCAATCTCTACATTTCTCACAGAGGTACCACTGTGTTCTGCATTCCTGAGCAGGTGGGAGTGGATGGAAATGGACAGTCTGACCTCTCTGACTGCTGTCCCTCCTCCTGCTGTTTTGGGGAGTCCCTGTGCGTGCTGACCATTAATCCCACAGTCCCAGCTGGACACGAGGAGTAAGGTGGAAGATGTTAGCAAGTGTGATAGGCTGAGGATAACCATTCCCTTGCAGCAGCTGGTGTGAGAAAAAGCCACCCTTGTGCTTCCAAAACCTCCCGGGAGGAAGAGAAGGACTTGTCCTAACTTGGGTAAACCTCCCCAAAGAGCCTGTGCTGCCCTTGGCATTCGGAATGGGAGAAGCCATTCCATGCCCTGCAGACACAGGAGGAGAAATGACTGTCAGCTGCAACCCAAACAGTAGGGTTGTGAAACCCAAAATGCGGGAGAAATCCCCACCCTGAAACAAGAGATATGCATGCCTGGCTTGGAATTCCACAGGGTGGGGTGGGTGTGCTGATTGCTGCTCGGGGCAGGGAGGATTTGGGAAGGTTGGGCTCCCCACCTTGAACACCTGAAAGGTCTGCAGAGAGCGATTTTATTGCACATTCCCTGCTGATAATCCTGAAGAGAATGAGCAGTATAGGCAGCGATCTGGCAACTTCCATGAGACATAAAGTCACGTGTTCCTCTTCCCACGGGCAGGGCTCCAGAGCTCCAGCTGACCCCTCTCTTCCTTCCTGCCTCCTTCCCAAAAGCATTGGCTCGGGATTTTCCCTGTGGCTAACGCCAGCCAAACATGTCCTTGCAGGATCCTGGCCGTGGAACTGTGCCCTCAGCAAGCACATTTCAGGCTCTTATTCCCAAAGAGCCACTGGGAGGGGGAAAAAGAGGATGGGGAATTGCCAGGGCACTGCTTAGAGCCCCAAATGCTGAAATGGGTTGTTTGAAAGGTAAGTCTAAAGGCCCCACAAGGTTAAGGAGAGCTGTTGTGCTTTGGAGGAACTGGGTGTGCTACAGCTCCACAGCCTGGGAAGGGACTGAAGAAGGGGTTACAGGTCAGTAAAAGCACAAATCTCTGGAGAAGATGAACAGCTGAGAAGTGTCCCTTATTCACCATAAAATAAGAACCAGGAGAAGTCAAATGAAATAGTTAAAATGATAAAGAAACCAACAGAAGGAGGTCATGTTTCGCACTGGCTGCTTGCAGATGCCCAGTGAGATGAGCCTGAATGTTAATTACACCGGTCTTTTGGGATTTTTTTTTTTCCTCCCTCAAGGGGTGAACAGTCCGGGGAGCACTAGGGAGAGCTGTGAGTCCCTGAGGTGGCTTGTGGAGAGGAACAGGAGGGGCAGCATTGCTGGGGAGATGCCCCGGAGATTAAAGGCTCTGGGCCTGACTCAGGCAGTGTGACTGTGTGACTCACCTGTCTTCTCACCTGCGTTCCCAGGGAAGGTGTGCAAAGCTCCTGCGTGGGAGTCCATCCCCAGATCCCATCTCCAGGTCTGCTGGAGGCTCTCCCTCACCCCCCACCCCCCACAGGTGAGTGGCACACTCAGATGGGACTCACCCGCTGCTCAGTGAGCCCGACACGGTGCAAACTGGAGCGACTTTAACTCCAGAAAGGTTTCAGGTTTCTTGTATTCCCCCCTTTCTTTCTCTGTTTTGCTGCTCTGCCCAGGTTTGTCTGCCCGGGATTCTCAGCACCACACTCCTCTGAGCAAACCCAGACAGAACATGCAATCCCAGTGGAAGGAACAGTCTGCAGAACAAATCTTGTGGTATTTGGACTGCTCATGAGCTAAGCAAGGTAAAACATTCCCAGCTCTATTCCTGAGCAGGAACAAAAGCCTCTGCACTGTGACAGCTCCTGCCAGCCTGGCACTGCTCCCTGGGGACCCTCCCCTCCCTCTGCCCCCCCTGCCCAGAGCACTGACAGGCCAGGGGGGACTCTGGCCTCCCAGGAGTTCCCAGATTGTCCAAAAAACAGGCCCTGACTGCATCAAAGGCCTTTCAGAACAATTAGCAGCCCCTTTTCAAAGCCCTTGTGGCACCACACCTCACAGATCAGGTCCTGCAATTCTATTATCGCTCTTTAAATAGCCAAAAAATGTTGGGTTTTCCCTTTCCTGTAAACTACTCATTTCTGACAGGAACACAGGAATTATCCCAACTTCTCCAGGGCCCATTTTAATTTTCTTGCTCATGCCTGCAGTATGATATTGTCACTGGGATCTGAGCAACAATTAACAATTTATGTTTCCTGGCAGCTTGATTCAACATGGGTTATACCCGTGATGAGTTTGCTGTGACACTGTCAATGATACATTACAAAATGTGTGGTTTTAAATAGTTAATCTTTCACCAGTTCTCTGTGTTGAGAACCATGCTCAGCCCCCAGCCATTTCCAGGCTGCTGTAAGGAAGGTGTGTGCTGAGAACACAGAGGCAATGCTGTCAGTCCAACAGCAGCCTGATAAAATATTAACACTTCTTATGACATTTTTCCAGAAGGAAAGAGAAAAATCACCACTGTTGAGAAGCTCTGCAGCGAGAAGAGCTTTTTCTTTCAGCAAAAGATTGTTAAGTAACAGCATTAAATATTGAAGGATGCTGAGGTGTGTCAGTACACAGCCTCCTCTCAGCCCTGTGAGAGGCAGATTTATTTCCTGCCCCGTGCAAATCATGAAATCCTGTTTTCAACCGGGGACAGAAAAGCCAATCAGATAAAATTTGTACCTTGCCATTATTACTTTTATGATTTGTTAAGCTCTGTGGAATGAGCGATACAGTGTGAACAGACCATTTTAAATATCCCTTTGCAGTCACTGAAGTGCAGTGATCATTTAAAAGACAGGAATTATGAAACTCCACCACGTGCAGCTGATGCCACATCAAACCAAGGGGAGCCTTGTCTGGGTGATTTTTAACTCCTGAGTGCCTGGGGACCTTTGCACTCTCGTTTCACCAGAGCTGTTGGGAATAAATAAATAATAAATAGAGCAGCAAAAAGCAAGTCATTCTGGGCAGGCTCTGGCAGCAGTTTGCTCTCCTAATGCTGTTGGGTGAGCCAGAGGCATCCAGCTCATTTCCTAAAGAGCATTTTCTGCTTAGGTCGGGGCTCTATTAATCTGTTCAAGCCAATTCTCTACAATCCAAACCATCTGTATTTGGGGAGATCACGGTTTATTTGGACTGTCTTTGTGTCTGCTGTCAGTGGGTGATTAAAAGTACGAGGGATTTACAGTGTAAAGTCTCTCTATTGGCATGCTACAGTGACCTTCTAAGTAGCATCTCCCAATATTTAGGTAACAGCTGGTACAGTTAAGTCCAGCAGGAAAACAAAGAACAGCCACAAATACTGGCAAGAGCTGAGCTTGTGCAATGCAGAATGGCACTGCAGTGAACCTGATCAGGTTGAGAATAGATGTGTTGTTCTAACTGCTTTTGATGTGCAGTTGATGCAGGATACTTTGGGAAATATTTCCAGGTTCATGTAAAAAAAACCACGTTTAAATCTCTTTGGGCTCCAAGTGTGGGGTTGAACTGTGGCCAGGCAGCCCTGGCTCCCTTCCTTCCGAAGGGCTGGAAGGAAAACCTGCTCACAGAATGTGTCATGAGCCTCCCAGAAATGTTTCCTCATCAATAAGAAACCTGAAAGGGTAAAGAAAAAACAAAGCAACAAACAAACAACGAGCCGAACCAGATGTTTATTTCAATTGTAACTGTTGTAATAATTGTAACTGGCACATACCTGTCCTGGCGCAGGAGCTGCCCCTCCATACACACCTTCCAGGGAGTTCTGCATCCCCATGGCTCCCACCGCTCCCCACCCTGTACAGGTGGAGGGAGCTGAAGCTCCCATGGAGAACTGCCAGCCATAATATAATATTGAACCTATTTTTTTCTCAGAAAAATTGTAAATAATTCATGGGGCTTTGTTCTATAAAGAGGCCCGTTATAAATCATCTGAGCTGCACCTGGAGATTTCTGCTATCAGCAGTCTCACGGGAATTACATCTCTCCAGGGCCATCCATTATTGTAAACACAGTTCCAGAGAGGAATTATGCATGTAACATTCACAGGCAAACAAACAAGGACCTGCAGCCTGGATTTGGTACTGAAGCTTTGCAATCCAGTGCGGTTGTTGGTGGCAGAGCGCACTAATTTTCTGCCCTGGCATCAGAGATCCGCTCTGCTCAGGTACAGGTGTATTTTTCCCTGGGGAGCACCTGTTGATGGGAATGCTGGCTGACTGTACACCACCAGCAGGGCAGGTGCTGGGAGCTGGAAGGAAACAGCCGTGGCTGTGGTTCCAGAGGCACGGAGAGGGCCTGGCTGCAGGAGCATGAGCTGCAGGAAGGATCTGCATTCCCACATCTCTCCATGGATCACTTCACAGTGCTGGGATTACAGGCCAGTTATTGTCGAATTACACTAACCTGATTCTTTTGCATTCTGTCCCTCAGAAATAGAAACATTCCTGAGAGTCCCTGCCAGGTTCCTGGTGGTTCCAGCTCACGGTGTCAGCTGTCAGCACAGGAGGATACAGGAGGCCAAGAACTGAGATGTGTTCATGGAACTGCCTGGAAGGACTCCTGAAATCCCGGTTTTCCCTGGCACCCAGGGATGGGAGCAGGTGGAGCTGCTTCTGTTCAGGCAACCAAGTAGGTGAGTGAAAGGCATGGGGGAAAAGCTGCATCCAGAGTTGGGAATGATCTACTGAGCTCGGGACAAAGAGGAATAAAACTGAGTTTATTATTTGACATGGGACTTGTGGAATGAGCCTTGTGCCAGGTGCTCCTCTAGACCAGGCCATCCGAGGGGATGCCTTGGCAGGGAAAACAGGAGCAGTTTGACTGGGCCAGGGAAGCCCCTGCCCAGACCTGGCGGCACAAACTGCACCACGTGTCGTTTACAACCAGGAGGGACTCTGGGAGTACAAAGGCTGATGATGCCTCCCCAAGCTGGACTTTAACAGCTCTGAGGCACTGCTATCTGGGCAGAGATCACCTCCTTCCTGCCCTAGAGGGGTTCTGGAAAGGCTGGAGAAATGATTTCTGGTCCCTGGACTATTATGGAACTTCTCCAGAACAAGGGATCTGCTCTTCCCCTTCTGCCCCGCCTCTCTGGAGCAGGAGCAGGTACAAGGTGCCTGAGCACACGGGGTGGGCTGCTGAAGTCAGAGCCAGTGGCACCTGCCCAGAGTGTTCCGGGCACCCTTGGGTTGGGCTGTGCTGACAGACCTGGTCCGTGCCAGGGGCCCCACGTGGCTTTGGTGGCACACAGTGCACTTAAAGGTAAAGGCAGGAGAGCATGAGGGGGTCTGGGCAGCCCTGCCATCGAGCTCCTCCTTACACTCCACTCCAGCACCACGGTCCTGCCAGGAGAGACCCTAAATGGGAGATTAGTGCAGGGAGGGGCACGGCCGGGGGGCAGAGCCGGCTCGGGGGCAGAAATCAAATCAATGCCTAATTTAGAACTGAAGCATGACTTGATTTCGCCCAGAAGTGCCCACAGCGTTCTGTTTTCCTAAAAACCGTGATGGCGAGGGATGAAACGCCACGGCGAGGGACCGCCCCCGAGGGACCACCTCCGAGTGCCCCGGAGCTCCGCGGGCAGCGGCGGCTTCGCTCTGGCTGCCTCGCAGCGGGGCACAGCCCGGGACACATTTTGGGCACAGGACACATCCCGGGGCGCATCCCGTGCCGAATCCCGGGAACCATCCCGGGGCGCATCCCGTGCCGAATCCCGGGGCGCATCCCGGTCCCGCAGCCCCGCCCCGCTGGCGCCGCTCCCGCCCGCTGGGGGGCGCCCTCCCCGCGCTGCCCGCTGCCCCCGCGTGCCAACTCAGCGCGCGCGCCCCCCGCGCGCCCCTCCTGTTCCCGCCGCCGCCTCGCGCCCCCCGCGCGCCCCCCGCGCGCTCCCCCTCGCGCCTCCCGCGCGCCCCCCCGCGCGCTCCCCCTCGCGCTCCCCCTAACGGCCGCCCCGCGCGCCCCCCCTCAGGCCCCCCAAAGGCCGCTCCCCTCGCCCCCCGCGCGCCCCATCTCGCGCCCCCCCTAACGGTCGCCCCGCGCGCCCCCCCCTCAGGCCCCGCCCGCGCGCCCCCTCAGGCCCGTCCCCAAGGCGGAGCGCGGAGCGGGGCGGGGATGCCCAGCGCTTTGTGCCCGCTCCCCGCCGCCCCTCCCGTCTCTGCTGGGCCGGCCCGCTCCTCTCCACGCCCCGCCGGCGCTCCCCGTCCCTGCGGCCGCGCTCAGCCCCGGCCGGCGGCGGCAGAGCGGGCGGCTCCGCCCCCGGCCCCGGCCCCTTCCCGCCGGGCTCGGCTCCCGGCGCCTTCCGCCGCCCGCGGGCCAGCGGCAGCAGCGGGGCGGCAGCGGCAGGAGGAGGAGGAGGAGGAGGAGGAGGAGGAGGAGGCGGCGGCCTCGGCGGGTCGGGGAGCGGCTCCATGGCGACCGCGGCGACGGAACCGGTGTACGGGCTCTCGGAGGACGAGGTGAGTCGGGGCAGCGGCCGCGTGCGGGGTGCGGGGTGTGGCGGGGCCCCGTCGGCGGGAGCAGCGGCGCCGCTGCGGGAGCGAAGGTCGAGGGTCGGTCCGGGAGGGCGAACGCCGCTCGCCCCGCGGGGCTCCGGGCCCGGCCCGGGCAGCGTAGCCCGCAGCCCCGGCAGGTGCGGCCGCCGCAGCCCGCGGGGGCCCCGGCCGGGCGGGCGGCGAACAAAGAGCCCCTCTCCGCCCCCTCCCGCAGCGCCGCCGCTGTCCCCGCCGGGAGCTGTGTCAGACACAGCCTGGTCCCGGTGCAGATGGAGCCGATAAGTGGGGTAGGACCCGCGATAACTAATCGCCGTGTGCCGGCTTTATCAGCCTATGTCTTCTGCAGAACCAGACTAGCACGGGCGTGAGCAGAACAGTCCGGTTTATCTTAGGTGAATGTTAAAAATGCTGTTTAATGCCCTTTTTGTTTCGTTGCCGTGGTCGGGTGCCCCTTTCCCTAGCAGCCGGTGTGATGGAGCATCAGCAGTGGGCAGGGTGCGTTGCTGGGCTGTGGTTTCAGAATATATCAGGTGGTAGCAGCGCACATATTGCTTGTACACATACAGGAGCGAATAAAAATTGTTACAGCATTGCATCCGGTTTTATGGGGCCGAACGCGACGGGTAATCCGTTAGTTTGCGGTGTAGAAGAAACTGACATTTAAAAAAAGAAGTCTTTAAATTGTGAAGCTGAAAGACAGTGTTTATTACACGTACTTCTGTGGTATCAAGTTTAGATGATTGTAACGTTTAATTACCATTGGAAAGGAGATTCTTGAGCTGGAATGGGTGTTTTGCTGAGGGGGATTCGTTCTGTTGTTGATTGATACAGCTGAGAGCAGAGTGGTGTGAGGAAGGGGAGCAGGGAGGGCAATGCTGGGGCCTTGGGTGATGTAGATAACGAGCATTGATTGCACCTGAGGAGAACCTTCTTTCCTAGGGCTGTTTCGTTAAGCCCACCTGTGAGGATGGGGGTGACTGACGGTAATCCCTGAGCATCTCTGGGCCAGCTCCCATGTGTCACCCGGGCCCACTGCTGAGCCATCTGTGGGCATCCTGCGTGCTCCCGGGGGGCTGGAGTGTCTGTGGGCATCCTGCGTGCTCCCGGGGGGCTGGAGTGTCTGTGGGCATCCTGCGTGCTCCCGGGGGGCTGGAGTGTCTGTGGGCATCCTGCGTGCCCCCGGGGGGCTGGAGGGGATGCAGGATCCTGCCTGCTCCTGGGGCATCCTGGTTGTTGGGGGCCCTGCAGAGGCTCGAGGAACAGCCAAGGCCAATGGGGATTGCTGTCCCAATGTGGGCCCCCCCAAACGTTTAATTGGAGGTGCTTTGGTGCTTCTGTTGGCAAGTGTGATCTGTGAGGAGAAGGGAAACCTGGAGCCACCCTGCCAGGTCTCGGGGAGGTGGCTGGGAACATCATGCTGGAGCCTGGCTGCTGCCTTTTCTGTTGTGCTGTGCTCGCTGTGTCTTTTGTCCCTGCCTCCCGCCTCGACATATGCTGGTACTCGCACAGAATGCTAAAGAGAAACGGATCCAGGGAGAAAGGCGCTGGCTGTGCCGCTCTCACCTTGGCTCCGAGGGGGAGGGATCTCGGGAGAGCAGGGGCTGTTCCTGCCGTGGTGCTCAGTCCCAGCTGGTGCTGGGGAACAGCGGGCAGGGAGGTGCGTCTGTCACTCACCTCCCGAGGTAAAACCAAGGTGTTGGAAAAGGGGAAAGCAAGGCTCTGGTCTCTCAGCTGCAGCGATGGCCACAGCCACACTGCCTGAGGGGCGGGTCTGATGGTGCTGGACACTTCTCAGGACAGAGCAGTGACCATCTAAAACTGCAGCAGCAGTCCACAAATGGAAATAGAGTGGAAGAGAGAGGGCAAAGGGACCGGGGTGAGGAGGGGCAGGGAGAAGGATGCTGGCAATACTCACAACCTGCTGGGCTGTAGTTTCATTATGCCAAAAATCTGAACCGCTGTCTAGTCTGTGGTAATGGGCAGAGGAGAGCTGAG
Source organism: Empidonax traillii (assembly GCF_003031625.1). Taxonomy (NCBI): domain Eukaryota; kingdom Metazoa; phylum Chordata; class Aves; order Passeriformes; family Tyrannidae; genus Empidonax; species Empidonax traillii. Next base: position 64,618 of record NW_020956655.1, on the reverse strand, counting down.
AACAGGAGGAGGAGGAGGTTCTCCCTCGGGAGGGTGGCTGTGAATAAGCTCCAGTAGAGGTAAAGCTCCAGAGGGTTGAGGAAGGCAGGTGTGCTGACAGTTCACTGCGTGCTGGCTTGTGTGGGTAATGACTTCCCATTAGCACTGGTTTGGACTTGGTGTGGCGTTTTCTTTGGAAAAGCAGAGCTCTTCTAGCTGGGAGAGGCTGAACTGTGTGTGGACATATTCAGGCTGTTAATTTCCCTTGTTCCTGCCTGGGTTTGAAATGCAGTTTAGAGGTCTGTTGTAGATGTTTTCTGGAGGGTTTTGAGTTGGCCTTGTGCGGGGCTTCCACTCCTGGCACATGTGCTGGTTGGGAAATGCAGTAAGCTGGATGGGCTGAATGTAATGGATGTAAGTTGGACTGGCTGAAGGGCTTTCCAGAGAAGCAGCAGTGTCTTCTGCAGAGCAGAGGAGAGGTTCCCTGCTGCTTGCACAATCAGCGCGCGTGGGCTCCTGCTCCACGGCTGGGGCTGCGCGTGTGCCGGCGCGTCTGCAGAGTTTGGTCTGCACTGGTCCCTGTGGTGAGCTGGGGTTCCTGGGGGTGCCCTCCCTGTGGGCATCTGTTCCGCGTTGCCCAAGGGCTCTGATGGGGGTTTGGGGATCACTGAGTCACAGGGGACGATCCAACCGTTCGTTGCACTTTGCCACGGCAGCCCACGTGTGCTCATACATAGGTCAGCCTCTTTGGAAACCTGAACTGTAAAAAGGTTTAGATTAGTCTGTTAGTTAAAATCAACTGTAAATCAGATTCGTGTCCTGCCAGTTTTTCACTGTGGGGGTGACATCAGCACTAGGCCAGGCTGCCCAGGGGACTGTTGGAGCTCCATCTTTGGGGCTGTTTGGAACTGTCTGGATGTGGGCCTGGCAACCGGCTCTGGCTCGAGTAGGGGATGAGCCAGGTGACCTCCAGAGGCCCCTGCCAACCTCAGCCCCTCTGTGATTCTGTGAAATAATATTTACACATAGCTTAGGTGCTCTCATGCAGTCTTTAAATATCACTATATTAAAAAACTTACAGCCCTTCACAGTTGAAAACATTTGTGAATGAAGTGCATGTCTTGTTAGTTTCAGTTTGGATTTCTCAGGAGTCTTTGGCAACAATTTAGGTGTTGCCCAAACAAATCCATAAACATTCCCTTTTCATTTCTCAGTGTCCTTGGGGGGAAGCAAAACATGCAGGCTCCTTGGATCTCATTTGGTTGAATTAATAATGGATCTTCACAAAAAGATCCTTGAAGAAAGAGTGTCTTTTTAGATTTGAAAATATTAGGGGGAAAAAAGAGGTTCATACATGAAACTGCTCTCTGCGGTTCCAGCATTCTTCTCTTTTCAAGTTCTATTCAACTTCCGTGACTTGTGATTGAATCAACTGGAATTAGAAGCTTCCTACTGAGATGACATTTTGTCATGCCTTAGAAATTGTCAAAAAGGACCTTATGTTCCTGAAAATATCTCAATGCGTGAGATACAATCCCATATGCCTCGAGATGAATAGTTGTGCATGTAGTCACTGCAGCTTAACCTTTCTTCTTGTGTGCTGTGCTGGGCAAAGCCTTGTTCCTCAGGAAGGAATCCTGGAGGATTTCAAGAGCCTCTGTGGCACTTGGCTTTAATGAGATGCGCTTTGGGGAAAGAGAAGCAAAACCAGTTCTGGGTAGGATGGAAATGGTTCCTGTAGACAGGAATGAAATGAATCCCTGTAAAGCACAGGCTTACCTGTACTGCAGCTGACAGCAGGGTAAAGAATAAACCAAGATGTGCCACGGTGGTGCTGTGCTGAAGTGCAGCTTGGGCTGTGATGGGTGAACTGTCTGTGTAAAGTGCTGCAGACTGAGGCGTAGAGGAGGTTTTTTAGTGCCTCGTGTTTATATGTTCCTGATGCATTTGTTGCTCGGGAATCATCTCCCTTGAGGGTGTCTCCTTTGCTGCAGTCGAGTGTCATGTTAACAGATCTGTGAGATGGGGCTGGGAAGGCCTCAAGAGGAGGAGGTTATTGCTCATGATCAGCGGGATTTATTGGGGAGGAAAAAGGCTGTGATTTTCCCTCCTCCCCTGGAGTTGGTGACAAAGCAGTGACATGCGGGAGCTCAGCCTTGAATTGCTCTCCTTTACATTTGAAGCAACCCATAAGCTTTGGAAGCAAGCGGGATGCTGTTGTTGGGAAGTGTCAGTGTTGCAGATGGTTGCAGGAGGATTTCAGGTGCCGTTCGGTGGCCTGGGTGCTGAGCTGTCTCTTGCTGCTTGCCTGGCTCCCACGCTGCACTGACACGGCCAGAGGGGTTTCCTGAGCCCAGGCTGTGTCCACAGGGCCCCTGCCAGGACTGGTGCTGGGGAAGGGGCTCCAGAGCCGTGTGCCCTTGTTGCACTGGTTCCCAGCTCATCTGCTGGAGCAGCGCTGGAGTGCCAGGCGCTGGGTGAAGGAGCAGGGTCCTGATGTGCTGCAGCAGCAGCTCGGGGCAGCCGTGGCTCCTCAGCTGCCAGGTGGGAGGGGGCAGTGTGGGGGGCCAACCTGCCCTGGGGTGCACCAGCTGCTGCCTGAACCTGGAGCCTTTTATATGGGAAACCCCCTGGAGTTCCTGGACAAGATGCACCTTTTGTGGCCAGCACTGAACACAGACCCTTTAAACAGGAGCTCTGCTGTTTCTGCTCTGAATACTCCGGTTACATAAAGCCTGACTCTGCCATCCCAGTGTGAGGGGCCTCCCTTGGTCACAGTGCTGACAGTATCTTAGCAATAAGCAATTCAGAATAGTGACTTTTTATTGACTTTTTAAATGGAAAAAAAACCAACCCTGAATTGTTTTTATAGACTCTAAGTGCACTGGCTTCAGGGATAGTGTGTAAACTTTAAATGAGGATTAAAAAGTCCAGGTGAGGAAGCGTTTCATAAATGATAGGGCTTGCCTATCTCCTTGTGTGGCAGAATAACAAAATAGGCTGTGGTTCTCAGGAGGTCAATAGATTTTTATAAAAGCCTGCATTTTAAACCTTCTTTTTATGAGTTATCAGCATGTTTTGGTCACTAGTACTGACACTAAGTGAATTCTAGTTTTAATGTAAAATTAATGTAAAGACACTTAAGGTGGTTTGTATTAAAATGTGTGTCTGAGGGAGTGAAGAAGGGTTGGTTTTCCACACATCTCCACTCAGAGGTGCCTCTGTGTCCCCCGGCTGTTGTCCTGTGCTGTGAGGGTGGTGTGCAGGTAGTGCAGCCAGTGCTTCCAGTGCTGCCTTTGGGAAGGGGGGACAGGCATTCCTTGGGTTCCATGAGAAGGGCTGGCCGTTGGAGGGCACTGTGTAATGGTAAATGGGAACTCAAGGTTCTCCTCTGCTCCTGCACAGAGGCCATTTTCGTGGGAAGCAAACAGGGACTGTGAGCCCCACGTGTGCTGATGGGCAGGGTCCTGACCCTGGGGGCACCGCTTGCTCTGGGAGCTGCGGTAAATAGATCTCTGCTGGGGGTTTGCGGGGTTTGTTTTGAAAATAGAACCAGGCAATAGAAGCGCAATGAGCTTCCCTGCCAGAAGGGATCGGTGTCAGCCGGCAGCGTGTTGAGGGAAGGAAGAACACCCCCCTGCAGCTCCTAGGTTGGCACTGTCTGCAGTTAGTGAAAGGTTCCGTGGAATGCAATGTTTACCCTTCCTAAGCCAAACACAGGTCCTGCTGCGAGGTGGGCTGTCTGCAGGTGCTGCAGGAGCCAGAGGGCTCATCAGGGGTGGTGCTGCGGATGCAACCTGTGGGCAGCTCGCAGATTTCAGCTGGATCAGGCCAAACTGGCAACCTCTCAGTCCCGGAGGATTGGATGGGGCCGAGACCTCTTGCTTAATTAAACTCCGTGGCTTATAAACTGGGACTTTTCTGAGAGAGCTGGAAACCTCCAGGCCTTGTAATAGCAGTGGGGGCTGGATTATCTAACAGCTTCAGTCAGTTGAAAGTCGTAGATGTGATAGCAGTGTGCAGGAGTAGCTTGATTTAATTAGAGTTAAATTTTGGTGTCGGTGAACAGAGAAATCTCCTTAACTTCCATAAATTTCTCCATCCTCTGTTTTTGTTGCTGCTTCCTCCTAAATGTTCCATTGTGTTGAATTATGTTTTTACTGTAGCTGCTGGCCAGCTCTGTCCCCTGTGGGAAGAAGTGCAGTGCAATCTCGTGCACGCTCTTATTTTGGGTAAGCTGGGTAGGAATGGGGTGCGGGCTGGGTGACTCCTACCTCGAGGGCTGCGAGGAAGGAATGTGGTTTTACTGCTGGCTCGGGACTGGAGCTGCTGCCAGGTCAGTGCCAACACCTGCCAGGGTTTACCTGCAACTGTGGCTTTCAGAAGTATTTAACCTGCTGGCACGCCTACTTTGTGGCATGGAGTTCTTAAACTGCCCAAATCCCAGGATGGAGCACTCCCTTCCTCTGCTCTCACTGCCTTTTCCTCTCCCAGAAGGAAGGAAAAATAAATCCTTAGGAAAGGGATTGTTTTCTGCAGAATAAAACCAGTCATTAACTAGTAATTAATTTTAAAATAAGAGATGTGGTTAAACTGCACAGGCCTGGAAGCTATAATTGCAGTTAAAATAGTTAAAAACAAGCCAACCCACCAAAAAAAAAAAAAAAAACCAAACAAACCAAAGCCCCAACAAAACAAATCTGGAAACCTGATTCTTGAGCTGTATTATGGAATATCTGTCTGCCAGGTGATGTCTCAGCTGGGCAACAGACTTGGTGTATTTGTACTTGTAATTGTTCCTTTTTTCCTCCCTCCATTTGATTGTAGTTCTGTGCACTGGCAGGCTGTAGGTGTTTGTCAGAATCCTGATTTCTAGGATTTAGGAGGCTTGCCTGTAATCAAATGAAATATCTGCAGTTCTGGGAACACTGGCAGATATGAGGAATGAGTTGGGCTTTGCCATTAAGCCACAGCATCTTATTTTTGTACCTGAGTGCACAGATCGGTGTGACTGTGTTGGTGTCCTGCCAGTTCAAGGCAGGCTTCCCTGTTTTCATGTAGTTTATCTGCTGGAGATGAGCAGAACAACCATGCCATCCTCTCCTTTGGCAGCTCCTAGGGTGGAATAATCCTGGCTGGAGGGTGGAAATGTGTTCCTGTTACCTGCCCTGGGTTTCACTGAAAGCAGTTCAAAGTCTGACTCTCCTTAAGTATCTCTATGTGGATGATCACAGTGCATTCATGGTGGGATTTTGGAGGGACAGGAGCAAAGGGGAATGCACAGGAGAAGGTGTCCTGGGATGACTCCCTCATGGACCATCTGTTTGGGAACTGGTGTGGTGGGGAAGATCCGCTCCTGGCATCTCCCTTTTCTCTGGTGGGACTGGCCGTGGGTCTGGAGCGCGCTGCTTTGAGGTTGTGCCCACTGTCCATGTGTGGTGCAGGTCATGGTTGTGCTTCAGTTCTTAGAGGATGAAGAAGGGTTTTATCTTCCAAGAGAGAAGTGGTCTGAGAGGTAAACAAACAGCAAGGAAGAAGTTTTTTGTGGTATGTTGAAGGGAGTAGAGCGGATGGGTGGTTTTTTTTTTCTCTTGGTGGTGTGCTCTGCTTGCCATCCTCCTCCTCCTCTGTTTATCCAACTCTTCCCATGAGAGACAGCGTGTCAGGTCTCCTTCACACCACGGACTAACTTACATAAACTGTCATCAATTTTGATGACATAAGTCAACAAAAGTATTTGACTTTTTAGTCAGTGAGAAATTACAACAGGCATTGCTTCACCTTTCCATTGTAGTTTGAAACCTAAACGTTGTAAAGCAGACTGCACTAAGTGGGTACAGGGTGGGTGTGGATTACCTGCCTGGTCATTTGTCACCATGTGCCTGGCGTGCTCCTAATGCAGGATCTGGAAGCTGTTGAAGCCTTGGACCCTTCACAACTGTTAATGAGTGACCTCAAAGTCTGCAGAGTTAAGATGGTAAAGTTTGTAGCTAATGTGTTTTCTAGTCTTGTGGAGACCTTCTGGTATTATGTGCCTACCGGTGTCACTTTTTCCCTTAGAATATTGTCCAAAATTTGGGTTGGAACCGGTGCATATCTTAAAGCATTTCAGTCACAACTTCAGTCGCTGTTTTGATTGACATTGTTATTAAAGAAATGCCTCTGACACTGCTTGAATTGATTTAGCAAAACCCTGTGTGGGTCCCTCAGCCTGCTGACGCCATGAAAATTTACCTTTAATCCCTTGTGCTGCTGTCACAGAACTTGATTTTATTTGAAATCTGGTCAGTTCAGTTCTGAACTGCTTGTAACTGCATTTGTGTTTCTTCATCTCCCACTGGAGTGAAATGATCAGCTGTAATTCAGTGCAGGTACCTTGTGCCACATACAGGCTGCAGCACCCAGGGATGGACCCTCAGCCCGCTG